>NC_056747.1:425054586-425209586 GCF_019279795.1 Protopterus annectens | reverse complement strand
ACATGGGTGCATTGTATACCACTTAATCTATGCATTGGTACTGTAAAAACTAGTGTTTTACAAACTGCAGATATTTGACATTCTCCCTTTAAAGTAAGCAGTACTTTTATAATGGATTTGCGTTACGGCAAGAAAACTGGACAAAGTCTAAAATAAAGAAGGGAACACACGACACCAGTAAAAGTAGGAACAGATTTTAAGTATTAAGACAAGCTCCTGAATAGATCGATAAGCAAAGAGCTGTTTAAGTATTAAGACAAGCTCCTGAATAGATCAATAAGCAAAGAGCTGTTTGATATTTTTTTAAGTATGTCATCCTATTATACCTAGCATCAATGGAATGCCTAATGTGCATAAGAATCTACATGACCCTCCGATGCAACAGGTTGTTCAAGAAAAGGATGGATAACTGAACCCCTTTCTATTTTTATAGAAGGGGAGTAAAAGAAATTGCTACCTCATGTACCTGCAGTGATCAAGGACTCGGCTGAGTTCTTAAGTAGACTTTACAAGAAACTGCAACAGATGAATATTTGTAAGAATTTATTATTGGTAACTATGGATGTGAACAGTTTGTTCACATCCATACCCAATGATTTGGGGATCGAAGCGATCAGAGACTTTGGTGAAGCACAAAGCAACCAATGATATCCATTTACTATGTAGTCTCTTGGAATTGGTCTTATATAACGATGTGTTTCTGTATGGTAGTACTTACTACTGGCAGAAGTCTGGGGTAGCGATGGGAACTTCATGCACAAATAGTTATGCCAGTCTGGTCCTGGCAAGATGGGAAGAGCTATGGAAAGCGGATATTAACAACAAATGGAATAGAAACATAGTTTTCTATAATCAATTTGTGGATGATGTCTTTCTCTTATGGGATGGTGATTTAACCTCCTTGGAACATTTTGTACAATTTTTGACCAACATAACTTCATTTTTGAAGTTTGAAGTGACATCTTCTAATACAGAGATATAATTCTTGGATGTTAAGTTAATGTTAGATGACACAGGAAGCATCAATACTAGAATGTATAAGAAACCTGTATGGCGCAGTCATTTACTGCACAATACTAGTATGCATCCCAGGCATGTTCTTGACAACATAGTGACTAGCCAACTAACTTGAGTGTCCAAGTTCTGCACGAGGGATGAGGATTATAGGGAGGAGCAAATTAAACTTATCAGTGACTTTAATAAGAGAGGATACAAAGTCAGAGACACAGACCAATGAAGCAACTACCTTGGAACTACGCTCTCAGAGGGGAATACCCCATTTTTCTGACCAAGGTGAAATAGTTAAGATCAAGCGAAAGGAGGTAAAGTCCAATCTGAGATGGCAGTTGACATGTAGTACTGACAATTTTGCTATTCATAATACCATCAGAAAATTTTGGCCAGTGCTAACATCTGACAACAAAATTAGGGAAATTGTTGATCAACCCAGCTTTTCTTTTAAGAACAGGAAAAACTTAAAAAGACCATTATGTTATAAAACAGAAACTGAAGCTATTTCTGAAGACAGGAGTTTTCAGATGAACAGGAGAGTTGGTACATTCAGATGTGGAAGTTGCAAGGCATGCTCTCATATAAACATCTCAAATACTTTTACACATCCCCTGACTAAAAGGAACTATAATTTTGAAGGATTTGCAAACTGTCGGACTAAGAACATTATCTGTGTGGCAACCTGCAGTCACTGCAAGGCATACTACATAGGGAAAACTAATCAAATGCTCAAGGAACATATCCTAAAGCACTTATCTGACATAAGAAAAAAAGTTACCAGCAATGCACTTTATATGCATATTAGTATAAATGACAGTCATTATTTCACGTTCATGGTACTAACTAGGCTTCATGAAACACCAAGAGGTGGGCATTTAGTAAACTGAACAGAAATTGAAGAGATGAAATGGATAATGAATTTGCAATCATGTCAGTCACCAGGTCTGAATGCATTTGTCCCTTTAAAACCTGCACTAAAAGGGAAAGCTCTTTAGCACTCAAAATAACATTATTAGAAGGGTTGTGTATGCTGCTATGGTTACTAAATGCATCTACGTGAGTGAACACTAGGAAATGAAGGTATTTAAGAGGAAGTGTCACTGGCAAACATTTAGGATTTGAAAAAGGTATTATACTGAAAGCGCTTATCCGGTTTATGAGCCAGTGTGTTTATTTTATTTTATCTTATCATATATTTTATTAACTGCCACGGTGGTGCAGTGGTAGCGTTGTCGCCTCACAGCAAGAGGTTATCCCATTCGATTCTCGGCTGGAGTGCCTTCTGTGTGGAGTCTGCTTGTCCTCCCCGCAGTCGAAAGACATGCCTGAATGGGCATGCCTTCGTTGAAGGTTGGGCGTCGAGCTGGCACCCTGGCACCGTAAAAATCTACTGCCAATCATTAGCAGACCGGAGTTCTGCTGTGGCAACCCCTAACCGGGAAAAGCCGAAAGAAGAACAAAAACATTGTATATTTTGTTAAAGTTTTCAAGTTTCAAGTGTTTTTAAGTGGAATTGGTGATAGAACCATTTGTTTTTGCAGATTTTAAGTATTGACCTTATAAACTTAAAAAGGTGTTGAAATAACAAGATGGGTGGTAGGTGGGATTTTGCATAGGATATGAAATTGAAAACAAAGATGCATGTTGTTATTACATGCTGACTTCAGACTGCAGAAGGGAACCACAAGTAATTATCCATCTTTTAAAAGCCAAATATGTATCTATCATTTGTTTAGTACGTATAAGCGAAAGTGCATGAAAAGTATATCAACAAATAATTAATTAACAAATAAAAAAGCACAGTAAAACAACTTAAAGTAGTACCCTACCTGGCTTACATTTGTAACTGCAGAACATAATTCCCTCTGGTTCTGTCTTTGTCTTTCCACTCCGGTTCGCTCATAACATAATATCCTCTTTCATGAAAAAATAATTCCTTCCCTGGCTCAAGAAAGTTATAACATCCAAGAAGTTATTTGCACTGCTCACAAATAACTATTTGAACTCCTGCTCACTCGAAACAACCAGAAATACTTCGAGCTTTAATTCCGACAGGCTGGCTCTCGGACTGACATCACCCAGATCATTCCATTTGTTGTTAAAGTCCGAAAATTTAAAAATAGTGCTGGGAAAATCAGAAATTAAGGGGTGCCACTCAGCAATCGTGGCACTCCATTTTCTGGACCTCAAAACTGGTAAGAACCGAGAAATTCGGTACGGTTGAGAGGTATGCTCTGCAGTATACTTCTGTCTCCATGACTATATTCACTTGTGTTGTGTAGTTCTGCAGTTTAAATAACAGAACAAACCTGAGTATTTCATTGACAAGTATATAGCTTTTGAAGTACACTTTTGCTGTTTATTTGATAGCTTATGTATCTGTTGCACTTATGTTCCTGAATGTTGCAGGATAGCTAGCCTTATGCTGTTGTAATCACCTTCATCTGACAAGACATGTTTAAAATTCCACTAAGTCCCAACTAACTTTGTGACGGAATGCTTTCTAACACACACATACATTTAATTGACAGCCATATGGCTGCCTCCGTCTCTATCATAAATTTTTATTTTAACACCATCTTCCTGCCCGTCAGTAGTCCAGTGCATCAGTGCATTATTTCCTGTTTCTTTTTTCTTCTGTGGTGTGAGTCATATATATTCCCATACACATGTTTTTGCTGTGGTCCCACGTCTCCCATTCCTAGTTTCTGTTTCACATAGTTGATCAGTTTATGTCCGACAGCTTATATAACTGAATCTTGAGTGCATACTCTGGCAGTGCATGCCAGCATGTTGTTGCCTTTGCCACTACCTTGTCAAACTGCATAGTATGATCAAGCCTTGGTGTGAATGCATTGTCTAGCTATGTTTTTCCTTCTCTTTGCCTTTGAGCTACTCCTGACACAGATATTTTTCCTTCTATCCATCTCTAGGCTGTTTCTGACACACAAGTCATCTCTCCATTCCCCTCGAGAGTGCATGTACTACACTTTTTTATACCAAACTCTTGCTGCCAGTTTCTTGCCCACAGTACAAGCTGTACTTGCTCATTCTGACTTCAGCTCCCATATCTTGGACCTTGGCTTCTATCTTGTCTTTAAATGCAATCTGTATCCCATTTTGAGATGAATGACATGGATTTGCCAAACATAACCAGTTCCAGAACAGTGTGTCTGCTTTCAGGTGCATTCACAAGAAGAGAGAAATTAACTAAGTCATATGAGCTATTACTTGAGACCCACAGAGCCTTACAGAAATCTACAATAAGATACAAAAGTGTTCTAGCAAGGAAATCAGAAATACTTAAAGGCATAAACAGCGTATTGGGTAGGATAACTGTTAGTTTCCTTATTAGAACAGTACAACAATGCTTGCAAGTAGGTAAGCTATACACCTCTCATATGTATTTTAATTTGTCAGGGCCCATATAGCAAACAAGAGAAAGGAGTAAGTAAATATTTTTCAAGGGGCAAACAGCACTGCATGCCTGAGATTAGAAGAGATTATAGATTTCTTAGCCCTGAATCTGATACCAGGACTGAAAATGGGCATTCCAGCTTTATCTGTGGAGCTTTCTGTATTTGCAGGAAGAAAAAGTCTGGATGCTTTACTGATTTTAAAAGGCAAAAGGCAGCAATTTCCTTTTCTTTGCCTGGTAAAGACTTAAAACTAGAAGCCACAAGGTTGATTTGTGTCAAGAAGCAGGGTAATGCTTTTCCCAATAATGCACTTCCTTAAAAGGTGGAAGTATAATGAAAATTTGAGTGTGAGGGGTGTTTATTCTTCCACATTGCATACCCTTATGTGCCTGTTATTGGCACAGCAGGTAGTGTTGTCACCTCACAGCAAGAAGTTCTCTGGTTTGATTCTTGGCTGGGATGCCTTCTGTGTGGAATCTGAATATCCTCCCTGTGTTTGCGATGGTTTTCTTAAGGTGCTGTGGCTTCCTCCCGCATTCCAAAAATGTATAGTAGGTGGATTGGACACTCTAAATTCGCTGGTGTGTGTGTCTGTGTGTGTATAGCATGGAAGAGTAACTGCGGTGGGGCTAGCCACCTGGCAGTGTGAACACTGGCTGTAAACAATCGTCACTGTTGGTGACACCCTTACCCCATGTGCAAAAATATGAAAAAGGGGATGTGGATGGATGGATATGCCTGCTACAAATTTTAGGATTACAGCTAAATCAGTTTTTACATATATGATACAATATCGGAATTGCCTTATATTCGTGACAGATTTGCAGATGTGATCAGTGCACAGTCCTTACGCTTTTAAGTCAGTCTGAGTTCAAAGATCACTTTCCTGGAAAGTAAATGTCATGACTGTTGGCATTATTTCTTGTGTTTACATCCACTGCAATTTATGTTTCGTCTGTATGTTTGTTTAGTATATATTGCATGGTTTGGCCGCTGTGATTTTTCCATCATGCCTAAAACTAATGTGCTAATTATTCTTTCTGCTCGTCCTGCTCATTGGAGGTTTTGCCTGTGAAATTAGCATAGCTGACCTAATGGTCATCAATGTTTGTGTTTCTTTACTCTAAAATAGGGTTGCATTCATACGTATTAATTGGTTCTTAACCAGTTAAGAAATCACAGAGGTCTTGCAGGTTTTTACAGCACAGTTTTACTGCACAGGTTTCTCTGTAGCAGTCACTGTATTTTTTCAGCACTGTGTTTATTCACTTAAAGAACTAAGAAACAAAGGAGTAACCCACAGAGAGAGCAGATGTGTATTTGCAAAGTTAAGTATGACAGAGGTCAAAGTCCTACATTTCACATTATTATACACATACTTCAGAATTATCTTTCAGACTGAGTAATAACATCTCATCAGCAGCACCTCACTTGGCTATCAGAGCTACAAATCCTTTCTGAAGTTTATTTGAAAAGTATTAAATCAGTGCAGTGTAGCAGTAACCCATTTTCTTTTCTGTGCTGCCGGAGGAAAGATATCAAACACACTAATGTTATCAGAAACATTGGATTTGTGGACTTGCTAAGTGCACAAGCAACTTGTAAATAATACTAAAATCAACAGCAGGCTTTAATTCTGCTGAAACAGACATTGAGTTGATGTTGTATACCCTGAGGGATAGCTATAATAATGAGAACAACAGAGTTGCAGTATTTGCAGAGAAGCAACAAGCATACCCAGTCCCTCACTCAGCCTTTCCCCTGCAGTTATTAGGTTTCTAGCTGTAGCTGATTCTCTAGAGCTTGAACTCAATTATAATGAACTTGGGAAGGAAAGCAAAAGGAACTGGGTTTAAAGTAATACTGTTTATACAGCACCTTAAGATGCCGTAGCCCAAGCTGGAGTCTATAAAAACACCTCTGTGATCTTGTGTACTCTGCAGATATTTATCTATTTTGAATAAGTTGAAGACAGGATTGCCTAGAAAGTAAACCCCTCTCAGGATAGTGGCAACTTTAAATTTGTGTGTCTGCATAGGAACAATTCTTATTCACGTTGGATAATAAACGGAACATAAATTCAAAATGTTGTTTTCCTAAAATGTAAGTCGTCTTCTTCTTTCGGCTTTTCCCAGTTAGGGGTCGCCACAACGTATGTTTCTAAAATGCTATACTTTACCAGGCCGTTTGAAGAAGGTAGAAGTTTAAATGGGGAAGGATAGAAGGCTGAAATATTTCTAACTAATCATGTTTTAGTCTTTGCAGACAAAATGTATCATCACAGCAGTTATTCTCATTTGGGAAGCAAATGAGCCCCAAGAGTCCTTCGTCTTCCATTGTAGGGTATACCCCAGTAATTCACTGATACACTTGTCACAACCCATTGCACCACTGCTTATCTCAACATGTTTCACATATAGTCATGCTTTTAGTTATAGCTATTTTAAATGCAGATATTCTGTATTCAGGGATGAAGTTTATAATATTTATTAGAATAATAATTTACCATTGTATAACTCAAGTGTCAGCTCTTTCTTCAGTAATTATTTACTGATGACCAAGTGCTGATATACAATAGATTCTGCTCAGTTCAGAACATTACAGAAGTGTTACTAGAGAGAAAAAAAATTGTTTGGTTCATCTTAAAAGCTTAAAAAATCCATTCTCTTTATAAAACAGTGGTACTGGAAACACGTGAGTAGGTGAGCTTGCCTTAGTATTGCCCTGGTGTTTTCTAAATTTGTAGGAGTGGTACAGCTCACATTAGTTTTAGTATTAAAAGCTTCATACAGGACCAAGGAGAATCTTGCTTAATGGGTACAGTTGACCATTGCACAAAGCTGATTTCTTTTAAAATGTTCATATTAAAGGTCAACATATGCAACATTCTTCTCAGAAGACCACTTGCAGAATCTATAATGTCTCGTTTATTATGATCTGTTGTTTTTTTTTCCCTCAGTACCAAAATACTAATCTTTCCAATCTCACTGTCAGATTAAACTGACTTCTATTAAAGGCTAAAAGTGCAGTCTAAAGCGTAAACTTTACAGCTCCCTTAAGTGTGTAGGTATAG
Organism: Protopterus annectens; assembly: GCF_019279795.1. NCBI lineage: Eukaryota > Metazoa > Chordata > Ceratodontiformes > Protopteridae > Protopterus > Protopterus annectens. The sequence goes on along the minus strand of NC_056747.1, from coordinate 425,202,083 downwards.
AAGTCTTGTTCAATTATAGGGTGTAGAATGCTGAAGTTATTAAAAAGAAGTAAAGAAGAAAAAGAAAATTGCTCAAAGTTTAGAATTGTGGATGAAATTGCTGGTTTTAACATAATTATACTGTCTTATGTGTTTGCCACTTCATTTTGCTTTCTTCAGTGTAGATCTGCCAGTGTTCATGATGAAAGCATGCAGCCAGAATTGAGAGTGGGTACAAATTCGTGGTACGTATTTTTAGAGGATTCTTTGGTGATCACAGTCTGTTAGTTAAACAGGTTAATTAATTTACTTCTGTGGTCAGTTGACAGTTATGACCTCCTTTGTAGCAGAAATGACCTGTAAAAGTAAGTATTGTTTATATGTCAAGGGCACCGTACACTAATTGCATGCTTACATCTTAAGACTGTACTGGCATGAAGACAGAGCGCTATATCCCTATCTTTGGAAATGCATTGCATTGATGGTTCCAGACTTATATTGAGGAAAATTGAGTGATGACCCCTTCTGGTCAACCCTTGCCTTGGTGATCGGGAAAGATCAGCCAGTTGGCTTGGATGGTGCTGATGATCAACGGACAGTGGGTCAAAGAAAATATAAGAATATAGCCTTTTGGTGAGAGATCACTGTTGATGTCCTCCTATTCTCTTGTTGCAGTATTCATCACATATGGGTCTTCTCTTGCTACCAGAAGATCCAGCCAGTGTATATAAAAGTTTTCAGTCATAGTGATGCGTGGGACATCTGACGTGGCTAGCACAACATGGGCCATAAAAGTGACATTTGCATGCACCAGCCCCTAGAACTTTTCAGCCACCAGTCAAACGGCAGGTCTTCCTGCCATTCTAGCCATCTCATCTCAAGAAAATCAGATAAGTGCTCCATTGGGGAACCTTTCAGTCATTTTATTTTATTTAATGCCTGTTTGTCATCCAGGAAGGGCAAGTGTAAGTGCGGCCATCAGATACCCCATAAGGACAATCACAATCAGTGTCTCTTCTGTTTAGGACTGTCGTATGACCACAAGGCCTGCTCCATTTGTCAGACGTTTGTACCCAAAACCTTGCACAGCCGTCTGCATGTGCTCAATCTTTATTTAGAAAATCGATGACTTAAGCAACTAGCCTTAGGTATGGTGGGGTCCCATTGACGTACCTACCTAACTGCCTAAAAAGAAGACTAAGTCTTCCAGGCCTACCTCTACCGCTGCGCCTCCTGTGTCCGACACACAGCATGTGGCAGACGTTGGCTTGGTAGAGGGTCCGGGCTCTGCCGCTTTGGATTTAGCAGGTACCTCCATGGAAGCCACACAATCCTTTGCGGAGGGCACACCTGTTGAGGCTTTACTGATGTCTGTCTCTGATGCTGGGGAGGGAACCAGCGATTAAGGTAGGTCCTACGGATCCCTCCAGTTCTTTACAGTCACCTGATTATAGGCATTCCTCCCTTCAGTTGCCTGCTAGGCCTCTATAGAGAAAGAAATAAAGGAAACGCATTTCTTCCCCTCCTGAAAGCATGCCTGATTCGTAGGCTTTCAGCCAGAGTTTGTTCAATGCCTTTATGGCCTTACAGCCTTCTTACCACAAGGACTTCTGTGATGCCCCCTTCTACTCTGAGCACTAGACCTCTAACTTCTGATTCAACCATTAGGAAAGAAGAGGACTTCTCTGATTCTTCATCTGAGGAATCACTCTCTTACACCTCTGAACGTCCTTCTCCCTTGAAGTATGGCTCCCCAGAGGAAGACTCTGTTGACCCTGACTCCCCAGCTGAGGATTTGACCTTTAGGGAAACCATTGCCAAGATAAAAAAGCATTTTAAGTGGGAATCCTCTGAATATGGCTGAGGTCCAAAAAAGATATTATGATCTCATTCAGATGGATTCCCCAACACTTACTGCTTCTGCCTGCTTTCCTGGATGCCTTCTCCTTTGCATCCTTGAACCCTGACTCACAACCTCCTGCTCCATGCAACCCAGATAGATTTTATAAAGTTCCTGAATCTGCCAAGTATCAGGTAAAATGTCCTCCAGCAGACCCAGCCACTACTTCCATTTCCAAAGATAAGGCATCTAAACTTTTTCCCACCACCATCATTCTCCCTGCTAACAAAGATAGCAAAATCATGGAGCATCTGAGTAAGAAAATCTACACTTCTGCTACTCTGACCTTCAGGGCTACAGATTACCAGACACACATGGCTAAATAGGCCTTATCTCTCTTGGAGAAAGCCTCCAAGGAATTGACTGATACACCAAATTTTGCCATCAAAGCTTCACTGTCTTCCCTTCTAACGCTCACCTCACAGGTCATCAGGCACTCCATCAAATGCAGTTATGATGCTGCTGAAGCCTCAGCCAGGTCAGCAGCATCATCATCTGCCTTGAGAAGATACTCATGGCTACGTCTCCAGCCCATTCAATATGACTTTAGGGCAAAGCTTATTGATGCCCCTCTAGACAAACATAGCTTTGTTCGATGCTAAAATCACTGACTTATTTAAGTCACTACAGCAAAAGGGGAAGGAGATGCAGGATTTAAAACATCTGCTAGTCTCCCCCATCTCAAGGTTCCAAAGGAATTACCATGCTAAAACTCAGTTTATTAAAAAACATTCTCAGCCTGTTGCTCCCATTAGGTCTAGAAGGACTTCCAGGAAGCAACCGCAACCTGCTAGTGCTTCCCCATCTTCTAGTCAGAGGCTGCCTTTCAAAACAGGGCAGGTAGTATTTGACTACCCACCATCTCTGAAATCTCCACCCCCATCCTCTCTCCCCCTGTCACTACCATCACAACAGACAAATGGGTCCTTTCAGTCATTCGAAATTGTTATTTTATGACCTGGCTTATGCCCCCAAAGTGTAAGGGTATACCGCAACCCCCAAAACAACAGATACACCTATTGGAGTCAGTACTACAAGCCCTACTGGACCAAGACACCATCGAAACACTGCCACTGGCTGCAAAAGGTTTCTACGCCAGGATTTTCTTAGTTCCAAGAAAAGACTGTCCTTTGAGACCAATCCTGGATATCTCAACACTCAGCCTCTTCCTTCATGTTCCTACGTTCAGGGTGTTGACATTGCCAACTCTTTTCCCACTTCTGCTTCCCCAAGGATTCTTGGCCACCTTAGACATAAAGGATGTATATCTTCACATCCCCATCAAGCCCAGGTTGAGGAAATATTTGAGGTTTTCTGTGGGCCCTTTTCACTTTCAATTCTCTGCCCTACCCTTTGAGCTGTCCACTGCACCCAGGTTATCCACCACGTCTGGCTCCAGTTATTGCCTTTTACAGAACAAACGGGAATCCAGATATTTCCCTGTCTGGATGACTTGCTCGTACAGGCAGACTCAAGAAGACCCTCCAGCAACACATTCTTCTTGCCTCTTTCGTCCTAAAGTCCCCTGGGTTTTCAGATCAACTTCCCAACATCCCAACTGAAACCTTCTCAAGACATTGTTTTCCTGGGCTGCAGGATTCGCACAGACATCATGAGAGCCTTCCTTCCCCAACAAAAGGTGGAAAGTTTGACAGAACACCTACTTCTGGTCCTTCAAACAACAGAAATGACAGCAAGGCAGTACCTCTGGCTCCTGGGCTACACAGCAGCCACTATCCCCATGTTACCATTAGCAAGACTCCATATGAGAAAGTTTCAGTGGTACCCAAGGTCAGTCTGGACCCAGCACTCACACCCTTTGGAGTACAGGATTCCCTTCCTGCCCTGCCTCAAACTAGAAATCCAGTGGTGGTTGAAGCAAGTTAACCTTAACCCAGGTCTTCCCCTCCAACCACCCCAACCCAAACAGATCATGCACACAGATGCCTCAGACTTGGGCTGGAGAGCAACTATGGGCCATATGAATGTGCAGGGACTATGGCCAGAGCCACACAAAAAGAACACATCAATGTCAGGGAAATGAGGGCAATTCTCCTGGCCCTTTGGGCCTTCCAAACCTACCTATGTCAGGGACCTCTAAAGATCTTTACAGATAATACCACAGTGCTATGGTATCTCAACAAACAGGGGGGACCTAATCTTACCTTCTTTGCAGATTAGCTCTCCTAGTGTGGGAGCTAGCCACCTCCCAGGGAGTTTCCCTGCAAGAGGTCTACATTCCTTCTCTAGAGAATTCCCAGGCAGACTCTCTCAGCAGATCTATCACAAACAACCACTAATGGATGCTGCACAGGGATGTTTTTCCTAGACCTGGTCCACCCTTGTAGGTACACCCCAAATAGACCTGTTTGCCTCCTCCATCAACAGGAAACTTCCTTGCTTCTGCACCAGACTTCAGCACACTCAGGCAGTGGCAACAGATGCCTTCTCAACCTCTTGGAAGGGGAAATTTCTGTATGCATTCCCCCCTTCCCTCTTGTACAGAAGGTCCTGCTGAAGATTCAGCAGGACAGTCTGAAAATCTTGTTGGTGACTCCCTATTAGCCAAGACAGCACTGGTTCCCCCTAATATTACAACTATCAAAGAGCAGTCACCACAAGTTACCCCTCAGAGTGGGCCTTCTGACACAGCACAAGGGATCCCAAATCCACCCACAGTGGCAGTCACTCCACCTCACCCTGTGGCTGATAAGATTCTGATCCTCTTCAGACACCTTTACAATGAGGACGTGCTCAATGTCCTGCAGGAGGCCAGGAAACCAGATATGAGAAAGTCTTATCTTTCCAAGTGGAAGAGATTTTCTATATGGCGTCTCAAAAGACAGTTGGACCCGCTTGCCAACAAGACCTCTCTAGTTCTGTCTTACCTATGTGAACTTCTGCTGAAAGGATTGGCCTACTCTTCCATTAAAGCCCACTTGTCTGACATTCAGATGCCTGCCTCTGGATCACCTCCTTGTGTCCAGACTACCAGCTAAATTATTCCTTAAAGGGGTTCTTCACCTGAAACCTTCCCGGGAAGCCAACCCCACCCCCATGGGACCTCAACAGTGTTTTGGAAATGCTTATGCTGGTCCCATTTGAGCCAGCAGACAAAGCTTCCCTAAAACACTATACATGGAAAACTGTCTTACTCGTTGCTTTGACCTCAGCCAGAAGATTCTCAGAGCTTCAAGCCCTCATGTCTATTCCTCCCTTCCTGTTAGTCCACACTGACAGGGTTACTCTTAGGACCAACCCTTCCTTCATGCCTAAGGTGGTGAATGATCTTTCCTTAAATCAAGTCATCCACCTTCCTTCCTTCTTTCCTAACCCACAGGGGGACAGGGAAAGAGTACTCCGTTCCCTGGATTTGCACATACAACTTGGATTTTACCTGCACAAAACCAAATCCATCAGACATGCTGACCAGCTCTTTGTCTCCTTCCATCCCAGGGCCCTAGGGAAGGCAGTTACCAAACAAACCGTTTCATCCTGGATTTTCAAGGCTATCACCTTCTGCTACCAGTTCTATGGGAAATCCCTGCAGGGTACTGTTAAACCACACTTCACCAGGGCTATGGCCTCCTCTGGAGCCTTCTTCAGAAGTTTGGACACCTCTGCCATTCTTGAAGCAGCCACTTGGTCATCAGTGCAAAAAGTTAGACTATATTTCCAGAGCCAGGGTGGGCTTTGCCAGGGCTATCCTTCATGGATTCCTGGAGACCGCGTCTAGACCAACCTCACAGTGAGCTTTTGGCACTCACCCATATGTGATGAATACTGTAACATGAAAATAGAAGGACATAGAAAAATTGTGTAAAATCTTACCATAACCATAGATTATAGCTCTTCCAGACCTATGAGGACTCGGATGCAGAAGATTCCATCCCTTCGGCCTCCACTCCTGAGGATATTTCTTTTGGGGAAGTTCTGCACACCATGAGGGAACATTTCAAGTGGCAAGGTCAGGAATATTCTGATTCTAGGAAACGCCTTAGGACTTTCCTTAAGAAGCCTCAGCACAGGCCCTTAGCTATTCCTCCTGTACTTGATGTTCTAGATGATTTGTATTCTGACTCTAGTGCTACCCCTGATTCTCTTCCTCCGGCTCCAGCCAAGCCAGACAGGTATTACAGGGTCCCAGAAACTCATTCCCATTTATTCAGGACCCATACTGCTGATTTGGAAACTATTTCACAGGGGCCTAAAGGAGTTTCAGCTTCCACCTCAAAAAATCCTTTGCCCTCCAACAGGGAAGCGTGAGGTCATTAGAGAGATGGGGCAAAAAGGTTTACACATCCACTACCTTATCTATGAGAGCTTTAAATTGCCTTTTTCATATGTTACAATATCAGGATTACCTCTTAGAAGATTTACAAAAACCATTAGCTTCTCCTGATCCTTTAGACAGGAAGACTTTGCAGGAAGCTGTACATAACACACTCAGCAAGTAAGCAATCACTTCCTGCAGTGTGTATATGATGCACTGGAAGCTTCATGTAGGGCAGCTATGACAGGGGCAGTGATTCATAGACATGCTTGGTTAAAAGATCAACCTCTAGCAGATCATGTAAAAGCAAAACTTCTGGATGCACCTTTGGAAAAGAACAAGCTTTTTGGTGCAAATGCTAAGGATGTGTTAAAGACCATCAAGAAAAGCAAAATCAGTTCAGACTGTGAAAGATTTCCTCCAGGTTCAACCCCCCCAGATTCAGTAGGAATTGGCCTTCAAAAAACTGGTCCTTTCCTAATCCAGAAAAGTTTCAAAGGGTAAGAACAGACGTGGCGAGGAAGAGGCCAATACAGCGCCCTTACAGGGGACGACAATGGCAGCCAGGAAACCAAAGAAGTGACGCAGGGGTTTCACCTGCCCAACAACCACAAACTCAATGACTTTCCTCTACTACCGCCTACCAGGGAACAACTAGAAGCTCTCTTGGGCGGAAAATTATCTCTGTTTGCAGAAAACTGGCACAGACTGACAAAGGACAAATGGATTTTGGACATTATAGACCGAGGGTACAGGTTTCATTTTCATACCTTACCAAGAAAACAAGGCATGCCAAACCTACCACAAAATCAGAGGGCAGAGGCTATCAAGCAAATCACTCTGCTGACTCGAATGAAAGCAATAGAAAACGTTCCATAACAAGAACAAGACCAGGGGTTTTACTCAAGACTGTTCCTTGTTCCAAGAAAAGAATCTCAATGGAGACCAATACTGGACTTGTCCGCATTAAACACTTTTATCATAGTACCAAAGTTCAAAATGCTGACTCTACAGCAACTCCTTCCCATGCTGGGCAAGGAGTCGTGGCTGATTACTCTGGACCTCAAGGAGGCATACCTGCATGTCCCTATCAGACACAGCTGCAGAAGATACCTCAGATTTCTTGCAGGGCCAGAGCATTATCAATTCTCAGCATTGCCATTTGGCTTATCTACTGCGCCCAGAGTATTTACAAAATGCCTGGCTTCAGTAATTGCTCATTGCAGGCTCCAGGGTATACAAATTTACCTGTACCTGGACGACTGCCTCATACAAGCGGACGACAAATTGATGTTGACAAAAAACTGGATTATGTCATACGATTACTTCTAGCTCTGGGATACACAGTCAACTTCCAAAGTCAAGACTGCAGCCATCCCAGCAAATAATCTTCTTAGGAGCCAAACTAGACACAGCCTCTCAGATGGCTTACCTGACAGAAGACAAGCAAGAGAAGTTAACTCATTACTTCAAAGGTTTAGCAAAACTCACCCAGATGACTGCAAGGAGATTCCTACAGGCCCTGGGTTACATGGCATCCTGCATTCTACTGGTTCCATTAGCAAAACTACATATGAGAAAGCTTCAATGGTACCTAAAAAGCATTTGGTCTCAACACAGCAACAACTTGGAGACAATCATACCACTCATTCCATGCCTACAAAAGGAATTCCTATGGTGGGCCTCGGTGAGCCAGGAAAACACAGGTATGCCATTCAAAAAACCACAGATAACACAGACCATGACTACAGATGCCTCAGACCTGGGATGGGGGGCGCACATAGAAGGCAGGTGTATACAAGGACAATGGTCTCCAAAGGAAACACATCTGCATATAAACCAAAAAGAAATGCTGGCAGTAATGCATGCCATCGAGGCTTTTCAACACCAACTCCAGCAAGGCCATTTAATGATATGGAAAGACAACACCACTGTGATGTGGTACATAAACAAGCAGGGGGGCACCCACTCTTACCCCCTTTGCAGACTGACAATGCAGCTTTGGGAGAAATCACTGAGCCTAAACATCCAGTTACAATCCCAGTTTGTTCCAGGAAAAGACAATGTGTTGGCGGACAACCTAAGCAGGAATTTCACAGATCCACACGAGTGGAGGTTACATTCAAAGGCCTTCAGACAACTCACCTCGACATGGGGCAAGCCAGAAGTGGACCTATTTGCCTCTCACCTCAACCATCTTCTACCAAAATTTTGCACAAGGACTTACCATCCAAAAGCTTGGAAAATAGATGCCCTCTCATTCAACTGGAACTCCTTAGCAATCTATGCATTCCCACCTCTGCCACTGATGACCTCAGTATTACTAAAGATCAAAGCAGAGAAGCCCAAGGGAATCATAATAGCTCCGGATTGGCCAAGACAACACTGGTACCCACTACTACGGAGCATATGTCACACCAGGAGGTGGGCCCTCCCCAGTGGCCTCTACTTTGACTCAACACAATTTCGAAACATTGCATCCAAATCTTCAGACACTGCAGCTAACAGCCTGGGAGATCCCATAAATAACTTCAGCTTATCTCTCTCCAAGGAAGTTCAGCGGATACTAACAGAGGCTCGAAGACCATCCACCAGAAAGGTTTACTTAGCAAAGTGGAAAAGATTCAGCAATTGGAATTCCAGCAAGGGTCATGATGCATCATTGTTGAACATCCCACTCATCTTGGAATATTTGGCAGATATGTTAAAGAACGGCCTCTCATATTCTTCCATAAAGATACATGCATATGCTATTTCAGCTAGATACAGCACTGATCCTCCTGTTTTCTCTCACCCCTTACTAAGACAATTCCTCAGGGGAATCAAGAACATTAAGCCACCAAGAAAGGCCCCAGTGCCAGCCTGGGACCTCAATTTTGTCTTAGAAAAACTGACTCTACCTCCATTTGAGCCAGCAGCTTCAGTTGACTTGCAATTTCTCTCATGGAAGACAGCTTTCCTGTTGGCAATTACCTCGGCAAGAAGGGTTTCGGAGCTACAGGCCCTAATGGCAATACCACCCTTTATTATTTTTCATAGAGACAGGGTTTCATTAAGGACCAACCCTACTTTTATGCCAAAGGTGGTATCTAGGGTTTCTTTAAATCAAGCCATTCATCTGCCTGCTTTCTTCCCCAATCCTGAGAATAAGGGGGAAAGACTGTTGCATACCTTGGACATTCACAGACAACTTCGATACTACCTGGACAGAATCAAGGCAAGTAGGAAGTCTGAACAACTTTTTGTAGCTTACGCCCCTGCAGTCCAAGGAAAAGCAATTTCAAAACAGACTATTTCTAAATGGATTGGACATTGCATCAGATTCTGTTATTCCTTTCATGGAAAGACTGTTCCAGCCAATGTCAGACCACATTCCACCAGAGCTACAGCCACCTCTACCGCATTCTTAAGAGGGGTGCCTACCAAGGACATTCTAGAAGCTGCTACATGGAGCTCCGTGCATACATTCTCCAAACACAACAATCTCCCTCTATACTCCAGATCCAGAGCAGGCTTTGCTTCGGCAGTCCTGCAGGGTTTGATTGCCACACCATCTCTGTCCTAGAGCATACCTCCTCCCCCAGCTAAGCTATGGTATTCTACCCACATGTTATGACTGCAGTTGCATTCTTGAAGGACATAGTACAGTTTTGTACCTACCATAAATGTAGATGTCCGATAGACATGCAACTGCAGTCGGATTTTCCCTCCCTCCATACCCAGGGTCCACTCCTATCCCTGTACTCTTAGCTGGGGATATCTGTTATGGTGTATTTGTTTTATTGCTCATTTATTTGTTTGGAATCCTGTTTTTGTCTTCCAATTAGATTACAGCCTTCCTTGGAGGGCACCTGGCATCTGGGGCAAGAAACACTGAAGAAAATGGCATCGGCTGATGCTTGTGTACTCCAGCCGCTCTGACGTCGGAGAGAAATGCGACATCAGCCGACGTCGGACCCAGACTTTGGAATCCGGCCGACCGAGGGCTGCCTGAGGCAGGACAACCCACATGTTATGACTGCAGTTGCATGTCTATCGGACATCTACATTTATGGTAGGTACAAAACTGTACTTTTTATTTCCTTCCCTTAGGAATGTTATGCCAGCTTTTAATTTTCTTGAAGGAAGCCTGAATACCATCCTTTATTGGTTGAAGTAAATGCTTAACTAGTGAAGCTGGAGACTTCTGCAACTCAGGAGACCTTGAGACTTTCCAAAACTCATATGCTTGCTGCTGTAATTGTTCAGAGTAGACAGTGGACTGAGGGACTGAGATTTGTGTCTGGAGTATGGAATCTTGGATTTGTACCCAATGATCAGCTGCTCCTTTTGGATCAGGTGACAGCAGCTGTTATATACCCACATTGTTGTTTTGGCAGGAATATCTCCCATCTAATACACATTCTTCCATCAGAGGACCTTACAATAGTTCTACATGCTTTGATCTCTTTACATTTTGATTACAGCAGTCCCCTATACTTAGTGCTGCCTGTGCCTACAGTGAAAGAAGAGCCTTGCTGCCTGTATTTTTACTGATACAATGCACTGTGAATATGTTTTAGCTGTTCTGAAAGGCCCACACCATGTACCTGTTGGTTTGGGTTCTGCTTGCAATGCATTGTTTCTAAATTAGCTTTAGATTCATAGGTTCCTATCTCTCTTACATGATTTGGGTGATCCCTACCTCAGAAACCTGTTAATGTCCCCAGTGGCTATGTAAGCCTCTTTACTCAGCTGACAGAGGGCTCATAGTGATTGCTAGGGCATGTGTTCAGCAGGATCTCTCTACAGTTTGATTACAGCAGTCCCCTATACCTAGTGCTGCCTGTTGTGGAATGTTGGTGCCTGCGTTGAAAGAAGAGCCTTGCTGCCTGTATTTTTCCTGATAAAATGCACTTGAATATGTTGTAGCTGTTCTGAAATGCCCACACAATGTACCTGTTGCTTTGGGTTCTGCTTGCAATGCATTGTTTCTAAATTAGTTTAGATTCATAGGATGTTCATCGTGTTTCACTGTTGCAGTCATCACTGTAGGGTTCTTCCTGCCGGCAGGCAGTCCTCGGTCGGCCAGAATCCCAAAGTCTGGGTCCGGCGTCGGCTGTTCAGTCATGCTCCCTGACGTCAGAGCGCCAGGAGTACAAAGCTGCCAGCCGACGCCATGTTCTCCAGTCTTTCTTGCCGTGTGGTGGAAGCAGTTTGCAAGTGCCGGTCGGCTGACTCCTGATATTTTTCGTGCTTCATTCCGAAGATTTTCTTCTTCTTCTCAAAGCTAAGTACCCCATTGGGGAAACTTTTTTCTTGCTCGAGTCCGATGTCAGAAAAAGTTAATAATTGTATTTCTTGTGGGAAGCAAATACCTCATAAGGATTTCCACTCTTACTGTATTCCTTGTTTAGGCCCTGACCATGACTTAGCTAGTTGTCGGTTTTGTGCTAGATTTAACCAACGTACTATTAAGCGGAGATACGATTTTGCTTTTCACTACTTGGCAGGCAATTTACTTACAATATGTCGTCGGACTCGCTTCCGACTACCGGAGTTCACAAATGATGCAAGGATAAGGACAGGCCTCCGAGGTCCAAATCAGACGACGGTTTACAAGTAGAGCCAGCTACAGGTTCGGCCATCGTCAGTGAGGCGCTTTCGCAGCCCCTGTTGTCGGCCATTACAGAACCGAGTGCCGAAACGGACTCCCACGAAGAGCCAAACTAGGCCTTTGAGTACTGCAGGTGCAGGACCTTCAGACATTGCTCCCTCGGATGGGTCCGGAGCCGCTGTGCAGGTACCGGCTTCCGAGGGGGTTTTCAGGCCTACACAGCTTCAAATAAAGGCAAGACAAAGGTGAAGACTCCTAAATCAAAGATTCAAGCCCAGGCCTCCTCTGAACCAGGACCCAAGTCTCAGAAACAAATGCTTAAAATGGCGGAGGACTTACTAACTATGATTAGGGGTTCACATCCCCCTCCAGACAAAAGGCCAAGGCAAGAATTGGATTATGAATCCTCTGATCAGGCATCTATTTCTTCAATGTCTTCCTCTGAACAGGAATATACTTTCCCTCCTTATGAGGATTCTGATGCTGAGGAATCCATTCCTTCAGCTTCTCCCCCTTTTCTTTTTCTTTTGGGGAAACTACATGACATGAGGGAACATTTTCACTGGGAAGGACAGGCGTACTCTGAATCTGAGAGAAGGCTTAGGGATTTCATTCTTCTTCCCCAACACAGACCCCTGGCTATTCCTCCTATTTTGGATATTGTGGATGATGTTTTTTCTGAGGCTAATTTAACTCCTGACTCCTTTCCTCCAGCTCCTGCAATGCCTGACAGATATGACAGGGTCCCTGACTCCCACCAGTTTCTTTATAAAAATCCTGCTGCTGATCCAGAAACCATTTCTCAGGGTCCTAAGGGTGTTAAGGCTGCCTCTGCTAAAAACCCTATTCTGTCAGATAAGGATTCTAGAGCTTTGGAGAGATGGGGCAAAAAAGTGTACACTTCTGCTACTTTATCCATTAGGGCTTTAAATTGTCAATTTCATATGCTAAAATATCAGCAATTTCTGCTGTCTGTTATGAAACAAAAGCTAGGTACAATCTCTGCTTGTGCAGATAATAAGGAATTACACGATTTGCTACATGCTACTGAGCAGGTGGGGAAGCATGGCCTACACTGTGGTTTTGATGCCTTGGAGGCTTCTTGCAGGGTGGCTGCCATTGGCACAGTCATTAGAAGACGTGCTTGGTTAAAGGAACAAAACTTGCCTGATCAAGTGAAAGCAAAGTTACTGGATGCTCCTGTTCAGCATAATGTTTTGTTTGGCTCTAAGGTTGAAGAGGTGATAAAGAAAATGGAGGGATAAGGCAAAATCCATGCAAACGGTTAAGGATTTCTTACAAGTTCAGCCCCCAAGATTTAGCAGAAATTGGCAAACTAAAAATTGGTCCTTTCCCAGCTCGGACAGGCCTCAGAGGGGTAGATATAGGTGCTCCTGAGGGAGGGCCCAAGCACAGACCTCTTACAGACCTAGACAGTGGAGTGCTTCCACCCCCAGGGGTGGAGAGGACAGGCCTCAATCTTACAGAAAACAGGCTCAATGATTCCCCCTGCTTGGCTCCAGGAACCTCTCACCTGGAAGCCCCTCTAGGAGGAAAACTCTCTTTTTTTCACCAAAATTGGACTTGCATAACCCAAGACAAGTGGGTTCTGGATGTAGTTTCAAGAGGTTACAAATTCCACTTTCATACTTTGCCAAGACCAAACGGATGGCCAGACCTACCAAAACACCAATGGGCAGAGGCATTAAACCAGGTGGGATCCCTCATGGCTATGAGGGCCATAGAACTGGTTCCACAATCAGAGGCGGGGCAAGGCTTTTACTCAAGGCTCTTTCTAGTTCCCAGAAAACAAAATTCCTGGAGACCCATCCTGGATCTGTCAGTATTAAATACTTTCCTGGAGATACCAAAGTTCAAGATGCTTACTCTACAGCAGCTCCTGCCAATGTTGAGCAAAAATGCATGGATGGTGACATTGGATTTAAAGGAGGCTTACCTACACATCCCCATCAGACAGGAGTGCAGAAGATATCTCCGGTTCAAGGCCAGCTCGAAACATTACCAATTCTCTGCACTGCCCTTAGGCTTGTCTACTGCACCCAGGGTCTTCACCAAGTGCCTGGCACCAGTAGTAGCTTACTGCAGACTCAAGGGAATTCAAATTTACCCTTATGTGGATGACTGCCTTATTCAAGCAGACAGCAAGGATGTCCTACTCCAGCACCTGGAATTTGTTCAAAATCTACTCAAGTACCTGGGATTCACTGTGAACATAAAAAAGTTAAATTTGACACCCACACAACAGATAACTTTTCTGGGTGCTCTTCTAAACAAAACAACCCAGATGGCATTCCTGACATCCGAAAAACAACTTCAGCTGGCTTCAATTTTCAAAATCCTGGTGTTAATGTCTCAGCTAACTGCAAGGAAATTCCTGCAGGCTTTGGGTTACATGGCCTCCTGCATCCTTCTCATACCATATGCAAGACTGTATATGAGAAAAATACAATGGTGCCTAAAAAGTGTATGGTCCCAGCATTGCCATAGTCTAGACACACAGATTGCTGTCTTGCCTTGCCTACAAAAGGAATTCCATTGGTGGGCCATGGCATGTCTTCAAAACAAAGGGAAAGCCTTCAGTCTGCCTCCAGCCAACCAAGTGTTAACCACGGATGCCTGGGATTACGCATGGGGAGCCCACTTGCAGGGGAAAGGCCTGCAAGGTTTTTGGACAGAGGATCAGAAGCACCTACATATCAATTTAAAAGCGATGTTAGCTGTACAGAATGCCCTCTTGGCGTTCAGGGATCTTCTACAGCCAGGACAACTACTGATACGGACAGACAACACCACAGTTATGTGGTACATAAACAAGCAAGGGGGTTCACACTCCTACCTCCTTTGCAGACTAGCCATGACTCTATGGAACACAGCACTAGCTTGCAAAGTGGACCTACAAGCTCAGTTCCTGCCAGAGAAACAAAATATTCTGGCAGACAGCCTAAGCAGGAACCTGTCAGACCCACACGAGTGGATGCTAGATACCCAAATATTCAAGATGATTACAGAAGCCTGGGGATGCCCGGACATAGATCTATTTGCATCCCCCCTCAACTACCAGTTACAGATTTTTTGCACAAGGACATATCACAAACTAGCATGGAAAGTGGATGCTCTCTCATTCAGTTGGAGGAACCTCTCTGGGTATGCCTTTCCTCCTCTACCTCTTCTTCCACGGGAGTTATTAAAGATAAAGTAGGACAAATCCAAGACGATTTTACTGGCCCCAAATTGGCCTTGTCAATTTTGGTACTCAACTCTGATGAATCTATCCCAGGAGCCTCCTTGGATTCTACCTCAGATTCCAAATCTTTTGTCCCAACACCAGGGCCAGGTTCTGCACTCTCATATCAAACCTCTCAGCCTGGCAGCCTGGCGTATTTAGGGTCTATGATTAATCCTACCCCTCCCAAACAGGTCATGGATGTCATCTTAGAAGCCAGACGGCCTAACACTAGAAAATCTTATGAAGGTAAATGGAAGAGATTTTGCACCTGGATGCATGCTCAGAAGTCGGATCCTCTCATTCCTAATATTCCATTGATTTTACATTACCTGACAGACATGTTACATAAGGGTTTATCCTTCTCCTCCATAAAAATACATGCCTCAGCTATCTCTGCACATTACAATACAGATCCTCCAATCTTTTCGCATCCACTACTGAAACAATATCTCAGAGGAGCAAAGAATTTAAGGCCTCCTAGGACACCACCCATACCTGCCTGGGACCTCAACTATGTTCTGGAAAAACTTACTCTGCCTCCTTTTGAGCCTGCTGCCACATCTGATATTAAGTATTTATCATGGAAGACAGCTATCCTACTGGCTTTGACTTCAGCCAGGAGAGTCTCGGAGTTACAAGCTGTCATGGCTGTGGAACCTTATATTATTTTTCATCATGACAGGGTCTCTTTAAGGACTAATCCTACTTTCATGCCTAAAGTGGTTTCTGAAGTGGCTTTAAACCAAACTATTCACCTGCCAACCTTTTTCACTAATCCACAAAATAAGGGGGAAAGGATCTTGCATTCCTTGGACGTGCACAGGCAGCTTCGTTTTTACCTGAACAGAACCAAGGATATCAAGAAAACAGCAATTGTTTGTTTCTTATGCAGCAAATTCCCAAGGCAAAGCTATTTCAAAACAGACCATTTCTAAATGGATTGCTCATGGAATCAGATTTTGTTACTCTCATCATGGAAAGCAAATCCCAGGAAAAGTTAGGACTCACTCTACCAGAGCTGCTGCTACTTCACCTGCCTTTCTCAGGGGAGTACCTGCCAAAGATATTTTGGAAGCTGCAACTTGGAGTTCAGTGCATACTTTCTCTAAGCACTATAATCTCCCTCTTTATTCTAAGCCTAGGGCAGGTTTTGCTTCTGCAGTCTTGCAGGGCCTTCTAGCCGCCCCTTCTACTCTATAACCACCACCCTTTATCTCAGCTTTGGGATTCAACCCTACAGTGATGACTGCAACAGTGAAACACGATGAACATAGTACAGTTGTGTACACTTACCATAAATGTAGATGTTCGAGTGTCTTCACTGTTGCAGTCTGGGTTACCCACCCTCCTGTCCCCTCTTACACTTTTATTACTGTAGTTTCCTATTTCACCCTTCTTCTGAGGTGTATTTGCTACAGGGTATGCTGTTTGTTGTATGTTACATTTTTGTTTTACTATTACCCTTCACTTTTGGGCACCTGACATCTGGGGCAAGAAAAACTGGAGAACATGGCGTCGGCTGGCCGCTTTGTACTCCTGGCGCTCTGACGTCAGGGAGCATGACTGAACAGCCGACGCCGGACCCAGACTTTGGGATTCTGGCCGACCGAGGACTGCCTGCCGGCAGGAAGAACCCTACAGTGATGACTGCAACAGTGAAGACACTCGAACATCTACATTTATGG
Organism: Protopterus annectens; assembly: GCF_019279795.1. NCBI lineage: Eukaryota > Metazoa > Chordata > Ceratodontiformes > Protopteridae > Protopterus > Protopterus annectens. Next base: position 425,185,403 of record NC_056747.1, on the reverse strand, counting down.
TAAGTGTACACAACTGTACTTTCCTATCTCTCTTACATGATTTGCGTGATCCCTACCTCAGAAACCTGTTAGTGTCCCCAATGGCTATGTAAGGCTCTTTACTCAGCTGACAGAGGGCTCATAGTGATTGCTAGGGCATGTGTTCAGCAGGTTCAGGCAACTTTTATCTACCAGGTACCATACCCTCTGTTTCCAGGTTAGAAAACTAGTTTTCTGAATATCTTCAAAAGTCCCTAAAAAGATTGCCATTTCAACAAGGACGATTATAATTAAATTAACCCCAGTCAAGTAAAATATTGTAGATCAAGTACTTCCGTCAAACATTTCAATAGTGTCTTCCTACAAATACTGATTAACCTTGTGATTGTCTGTACAAAAATTACTAAAGCTAAAAAGCTCATTGTATGTATAAAGTCTCTGAAGTCTAAGAAGGACCATGCTTGGAAACCCTACTGATGCAATAATTCTAACATGCCCCATACTTCTAACAAAGAAATGAAAAACAAATTGGTGAAAGTTAATAACAAGAAGCAGTACTTCTACTCTCAAATGTCTCATAATTTTAACAACTCTTGGGTTACAGAGCTTGTGTCTCAAATCTATTACATCTTGCCTATTATATTACCTAAACCCACAATGCTTTCTGTTGTCCTTGCTGTAATGTTTTGCAACAGTTACATCAGCTGAACATTCTAGAAAACAAATCCACAACTGGCACTGCTTTATATTTGCACATGTACTTCTTTCATTAATTTGGAGACTGCATCAAAGACTAAAACCCAGGCTCTGTGGCAAATGCCTAACTTGTGTCAGAATCTACAGACTACCCAGTTTCCATATTGGTAATATTTTCCATCTCTTTGGAATTCTCTACCATGGACTCTGTATGTAAGGTGACACATTTGTTGAATTTTCTATATATCTGTTGCTTTACTGCCTTTACTGACCTCACTAAGGTATGTAAATGCCGCATACACATTCAACTCGTGACTTATCTTTAATTAAACTAATTGTGTAATCTGTGTCTGTTAATTTTTCCACTTGTTTTGTATTTCTAATACCCTGATGGGAATGGACCCCATTCCCAAGTCAAAGTATGATTAAAGTTTATGAAATTGGTTTTGTTTTAATTTTTGATGATAGCCAAAAGTGCTCTTCACAGCACCTGTAATGTGCCCAGAACTGACTCCTTCTGTAAGTCATATAAAGTTATATGTATCTGTAGCATATCTAAATAGGACTGTAAATTCTTTTTTATGAGATCCATTGCTCTTGCTACTACTGTAAGTGGATGGATATTCTTCTTCCACATTGCTCTCATTTCTGCATGCAAATCCGGTTCTCTATTGAAATGTGAGCACTCAAAATGCTAAGTGCTGACAAGCCGGAAAAAAAAAAGACCTGAAAACACTGGATCCCTCTGCACCCCCTCATGTGTGGGGCAAGCTCCCCACACCCCCCAAATTTGTATATACCAACTTGGAGTCTGCCATACCTTGGAGAAAAAAAGAATATTTTGAGAAATGGCATCTCTGACTTGGTATATGCAAGTCCAATCTTTTGTCCATTTGGGACATGCTCTAGTGAGTCCTGGCATTTCAAATGGTTACCTTCAATAGGTTCATAGATTAGTACTAAGCTAACTGCCCTTGTGAGCCATTTTAAGCCTAGCCAATTATCCCTTGTGAGACTCAAACCCTGCACCTTGTGTTTGTAATGCAAACACCTTAACCATTGGGCCACCCTTCCAATCCTGGTATTTTATGACTTTGTGGTTCTCTGTACATAGGACATTTTAATCACTGGATGTAGCAATTTCAATGATCAAAGCTACTATATTGTCTTTTCATTGACTACAATATCTACTTTTCTCGCATCTATTTTTTGAACTGTTGTTAATGGGTGATCCCACGTGATATAAACTTCATCATTCTCTATAATGCTTTGTGGCTGATGTTTGCAGTACTTCTCAGCTGCTTTAGTAATGTAATGTTTGCACAAACCCCAATGCAACAGTCTTGCCACATTATCATGCCTTTAAGGATACTGACCCTCAGCCGTTAGTGTGTCACACTCAGCAGTAAGATGTGCGACTGTTTCCAGTTCTGTTTTACAGAACCTGTATTCTGTTTCTCCCACATGTTCAATGGACTTTGTAAACCATTGTGTCCATAGTCCACTATCCTGGGCCACTAGTATTAACTTTTCATCTTTTGGTTTAAATTAATTTTTTCATAACCATTCCTGCATCAGAGCCTGATTGACATGATGGTGTTACAGGGGTTTTTCTATACTTGCAATTCTATTTATGTATGCCTTTTTCACATTTCTTGCTTTCTCATGTGATCATTCTCCTTAAATTCTTTCTTTTGTTTTTTGGCATATTCAGTTGATGGCTGTTTTTGTCTGCATCTGGTTTGATTTCCATTCCTGCTTTACACCAGCGTGCTTCTGCTAAACTAAAGAGGGAAGTCAGCTAAACCTGTTTTCCTCATTTTAAAACTTTCACTATGTTTGGTTGTTGTGAAGTACAAATAGCATCCTGCATCTACTGTAATAATTGACCTAGTTACAAATGAAAAGTAACTTATCCTATTTTTATAGATAGCTTGTATTTGTGTAACTGAAGTATTGTGAGTAGAAAAATGTCGTTAGAAGGAGAACAATTGGTTTATAGCTTACTTTTTCTAGTGCACATTTTGTTATTAGTCTCAGTTTCTATGATGGCATGTTCAGTTGTAAATTGTGATTTTTAAATTTTTGGGATCCGTCTGTTAGTTCTTAATTAATTTCTTCGTGGTTTGAATTTCCCCGTACAAAATACCTGTAAATAAGTATTTTTATTTCAACCCCCTAACATGTTCTCTTAAAATTCTATAAAAGGGGGTATTCCCACTTTAAATAATTCATTATTTCCCTGTTTAAAAATTGGGGAACCCTTCTTCACCCTTCCCTTGGGGCAAAATCAGATTTTGGGTTCTATATAGCAAGGGGTTTAAAGAAAAAATTAAAATTGTTTTTAAAAATTTATTCCCCCTTTTTTTTTGTTGGGTTTATACTTGGGTCCCTTTTACCGAAATCCGATTTATGTTTTGTATGTATTGGGGCTTCTGGCTCCAAATGGGCCTAAAAGTCATTTTAGCACCAGTAAATTTTTTAAAAGTAACGGGTTTCCGCCTTCTGCCTCTTCTCAAGAAAATAATTTCCCTTGGGGAATTTACATTTTATTTTTTTTCCGTTTTCATCCGGAAGGGGAATTAATATAAAACCCCCAAAAGGGAAAACCAAAAAGTTTTTTGTTTAGGATGTAATTTACCACAAGGCCGCTATTTGTAGGGTTTTTCCCCCAAATTGACAGGTCCATTGAATCTTTATTTAAAAACTGTTTAAAATGCCTTTATGGTGGGGGGCCCCTTGGGTACCTATAAAGTTAAAAAAAAAAAAATAATCTTGGCCACCTCACCTGGGCCCCTTATCCGAAAAGATGTGGCAAATTTTTTTTAAACCCTCTGCCCTTTATTTCTCCCCTAACCCAAATCCTTTTCACACCTGTTGGGTTTACGATTCTTTTATCTAGGGGAACCCATTAATGGTCCCCCCGGGCCCCCATTCTTTACTCCCTATTTCATTTCCCCCCTTCATTCCCCTCCTTTAAGGAAAAAAATAAAAAAACCCTTTTTCCCCCCCCCAAACATGTATTGGAGGGTTTACCTGTTTTTCTGTTTTTCCCTTCCCTTTTAAAAAGGTTTGTTGTTTATCTTGCCTCTCTTTATAACCCTTGGAAAAAAGGGCCTTATTTATTAAATATCTTTAATCTGAACCCCCCCTTTAATGGAAGGAAACTTGTTATATCCCCCGTAATTTACCTTTAGGGGAAAAAATTGGTAAAAAATTTTAAATGGGTCCTCTAAAGGCTGGGGAAAAAAATTTTGTCTTTAGGGATTCCCCCAAATATTTCTCCCTTTTTTGGAGTTTTTTATCCTTAACCCGATAAACCCCCTGCCCTGGGGTTAATTTTTAAAAATTCCCAATTGCCAATTGGTAAAAATTTTCCCAACCCCCCAATCTTCCCTTTAAAATAAGGTCTAAAATTTTTCCCACCCCATATTCTCCCGCTCAAAAAAACTATGGGTCTGGTTTTTCTTCTCTACCTTGGGTACAATTAAGCCAAATGGTAAATCCTTATTTTGGGAAAACCTCCAAGGTTTTCCCAAATTTTATAAAGTTCATGTTTTCAATCACCTAAAGGGCATAGGGATCCTCAAATCATTAGATTGTGAAACCTCCCGGTCCCACTCTCATCGCCCTTGGGGATCATTATTAGCCCCCTTAAAATTCTTTTTGGGGAAATTTTTCCCCTCCCAAAAAAGTTTGTTTGTAAAATACTTATTTTAATAACGCAAAAGGGGGGGGGAAAAAATTTAAAACTCTGTGCTCCCCCCTTAAGGGTTTTAAAGGTTACCCGTCTGTTTATTTAAAAAAATTTTCCGCCTTTCTCCCACAGGCGGGATTCCAAAGGGCCCCCCCTGCTGTGCTTCCCCCCTTTTGTCGATCCTTTAAAACCAGGGTTTTTTCCCCCCTTCGAAATTCCCCCCCCTTCTCCCCCTTATTAAAAAAAGAAAAAGGGTCCTTTACATTTTGTTTTTTTTGACCCCTTATGCCCCAAATCAAATATCCCAACCCCAAAACAACTACCCTTTGGGTCTATGTTGGAAAACCCCTCGAAAATCCCTCTAAAAGGGTTTTATGCCGTTTTTTATTAAGGTGTCCTTGGCCAAAATTCTCAAATACCCCTTTTCCCATGTTTCCCATTCTTTCTTCCCTTTTCCCCTTTTCTTCCCCGGTTTTTTGGACCTTAAATAAAATCATTTTACATCCCCTAACCCATTGAGGGAAAAATTTAGGGTTTTTTGGGGGTTTTCATTTCGTTTTGTCCCTTTGAGCTTTGAAGGTTTCCCCAACCCCCTGTTATTCCTTTAAGAACCGGGAATGTATTTTGCTGGTACTTTAAAAAGACCAAAAGACCCCCCCCCATTCTTTTCCTTTTTCCTAAAGTCCCCTGGGGTTTTAATCAACTTCCCCTCCCCAATGCCCCAAGTTTTTTCCTGGGTGCAGGATTTTTGACTATGAACCCCTTTTCCCCCCAAAAAAATGGAAAATTTCGCATATTTTCCTTAAAAACCAAAAAACCGGGGGTATCTCTCCCGGGAACCGGCCCTTCCCCATGTTTCCCTTTCAAACTCCTATAAAAATTTATGGTACCCAAAGGGCTTGGCCCGTCAATTTGGGACAAATTCCCCTTCCCCCCGCCCCCTGAAATAGGGTTTGGGAACAAATGAATTTCCCCGGGCTTTAAACCCCCCCCAAAAAAAACATCCCCTCCTGACGGGCGGAGGAAATTCCTTGAATGTGCAGGGGAAGGCCCGGCCCCAAAAAAAAAAAAAAAATCAAAGTCAGGGAAAAGAGGGAATTCTTGGCCCTTTGGGGGTTAAATTACAGGGACCTCTAAAAATTTTCAATAAACCCAAATGATTTTCAACAAACAACCCCTTCCCTTTTTTCAATTCTCCCATTAATAGATCCCGGGGTTTCCCCCCCCAAACCCCTTCCCTTTTCAGAAATTCCCGGCGCTCTTCGCAACTTACAAAAAAAAACTAAGCTGCACGGGGATGTTTTCCTAGACCTGGTCCACCTTGTAGGTACACCCCAAATAGACCTGTTTGCCTCCTCCATCAACAGGAAACTTCCCTTGCTTCTGCACCAGACTTCCAGCACACTCAGGCAGTGGCAACAGATGCCTTCTCAGCCTCTTGGAAGGAAATTTCTGTATGCATTCCCCCCTTCCCTCTTGTACAGAAAGGTCCTACTGAAGATTCAGCAGGACAGTCTGGCATCTTGTTGGTGACTCCCTATTAGCCAAGACAGCACTGGTTCCCCTAATATTACAAGCTATCAAGAGCAATCGCACAAATTTACCCCTCAGAGTGGGCCTTCTCACACAGCACAAAGGGATCCCAAATCCACCACAGTGGCGAGTCACTCCACTGCACCCTGTGGCTGGTAAGATTCCAGATGCCTCTTCAGACACCTTTACAATGATGGCGTGCTCAATGTCCTGCAGGAGGCCAGGAAACCAGATATGAAAGTCTTATCTTTCCAAGTGGAAGAGATTTTCTATATGAAGCGTCTCAAAAAGACAGTTGGACCAGCTTGCCAACAAGACCTCTAGTTCTGTCTTACCTATGTGAACTTCTGCTCAGAAAGAGTTGGTCCTCTTCCATTAAAGCCCACTTGTCTGACATTCAGATGCCTGCCTCTGGATCACCTCCTTGTGTCGGGCTTTACCAGCTAAATTATTCATGCAAAGGGGTTCTTCACCTGGAAACCTTCCCAGGAAGCCAACCCCACCCCATGGGACCTCGAAAGCAGTGTTTTGAAGCGTATACTGGTCCCATTTGAATAACAGACAAGCTTCCCTAAAAACACTGTACATTGAAACTGTCTTGCTACTAGTTTAGCTTTGACCTCCAGCCAGAAGATTCTCAGGCTTCAAGCCCTGTAATAGATTCCTCCTTCTGTTGAGGTCCCACACTGACAGGGTTACTCTTAGGACCAACCCTTCCTTCATGCCTAAGGTGGTGAATGATCTTTCCTTAAATCCAAGTCATCCACCTTCCTTCCCATTTTACTTTCCTAACCCACAGGGGACGGGGAAAAGAGTACTCCGTTCCTGGATTTGCACATCACAACTTGGATTTTACCTGCACAAAGAGCCGTCCATCCCAGACATGCTTTGACCCAGCTCTTTGTCTCCTTCCATCCCAGGGCTCTAGGGAAGGCAGTTACCAAACAAACCATTTCATCCCTCGTTTCGAGGCTATCACCCTTCTGCTACCACCAGTTCACGGGAAATCCCTGCAGGGTACTGTTAAACCACACTTCCGCCGGGGCTATGGCGCCACTCTGGAGCCTTCTTCAGAGGTTTTGGGCCTCTGCCATTCTTGGAAGCAGCCACTTGGTCATCAGTGCAGCAGGATTGAACTATGACTCCGGGGCCGGGGTGGGCTTTGCCGGGGCTGTCGTCGTAGTTCATAATGCAGCATCTGGACTCCATAAGGCGGAACCCCTGAATGCTGTGAAGAATGGAAAGGACACGGAAGGTTGAAGTCTTTGCATAACCATAGATGCCCTTCTCTTCCATGTTGCAGTATTCCTTCCCATCCACCTACCCCTCTTATTATGCAGCATTTCCCCTTCTGGATGGCACAGGGCTGGCATTTCCCCTACTAGGACTGGTCCTGACTGGGAGAAACACGGTTGCAGGGGGCTACGGGTGTGCAGACATCACTTTTATGGCCCATGTTGTGCTAGCCACTGGCCAGATATTCGGGTAGCAAGAGGAGGAGACCCATATGTGATGAATACTCTTAACATGGAAGAGAAGAATATCTAGGGCTATGGTAAGATTTTACACAACTTTTCTGTATTTGCTAATAGTCTTCCTTGATCTCTTGATTACATTTGTCTCTGGCAGTCATATAATCTTGCTGGAAACATTTAGAAGTCTGTTGTATATCATCTTTTGCTGTCTTTACCTGGATTGTATCTTATCTACTGAGTATATGCAGACATTCATTTCTGAGAGACATTCTTTGTAAGTTTCTGTATGCAAAGCTGGCTTCCATAAGTCTCTACCTTAGGGCTGTTAATTGTTCAAAATTTACATGCATCTGCTTGGAGCGGTCATTGATTGGAAAGTTTTAGGTTTAAGGTGTCATCGGCTGTGCTGATTACACTCTGTTTTATTTCCTTCCCTTAGGAATGTTATGCCAGCTTTTAATTTTCTTGAAGGAAGCCTGAATACCATCCTTTATTGGTTGAAGTAAATGCTTAACTAGTGAAGCTGGAGACTTCTGCAACTCAGGAGACCTTGAGACTTTCCAAAACTCATATGCTTGCTGCTGTAATTGTTCAGAGTAGACAGTGGACTGAGGGACTGAGATTTGTGTCTGGAGTATGGAATCTTGGATTTGTACCCAATGATCAGCTGCTCCTTTTGGATCAGGTGACAGCAGCTGTTATATACCCGGTGTTGTTTGGCAGGAATTATCTCCCCATCTAATACACATTCTTCCATCAGAGGACCTTACACCATGATTCTACATGCTTTTGATCTCTTTTTACATTTTTTGATTTACAGCAGTCCCCTATACTTAGTGCCTGTTGTGGAGATTGTGGTGCCTACAGTGAAAGAGAGCCTTGCTGCCTGTATTTTACTGATACAGTAAAAAGCAATGAATATGTTTTAGCTGTTCTGAAAGGCCCACACCATGTACCTGTTGGTTTGGGTTCTGCTTGCAATGCATTGTTTACCTAAATTAGCTTCTTTTAGATTCATAGGTTCCTATCTCTTGGCTTACGTGATTTGGTGATCCCTACCTCAGAAACTCTGTTAATGTCCCTCAAGTGGCTGTATGTAAGCCTCTTTACCTTCCCCAGCTGACAAGAGGGAAACCATGAGTGATTGCTAGGCGCATGTGTTCAGCAGGATCTCTCTACAGTTTGGAATTTTGAACAGCAGTCCCCTATACCTAGTGCTGCCTGTTGTGGAATGTTGGTACCCTCACGTGAAAGAAGAGCCTTGCTGCCTGTAGCTTTTCCTGATAAATGTTACTTGAATATGTTGTAGCTGGTACTCGGAAATGCCCGCACCGTATGGCACCTGTTGCTTTGGGGTTCTGCTTGCAATGCATTGTTTCTAAATTAGTTTAGATTCATAGGATGTTCATCATGTTTCACTGTTACAGTCATCACTGTAGGGTTCTTCCTGCCAGCAGGCAGTCCTTGGTCGGCCAGAATCCCAAAGTCTGGGTCCGGGCGTCGGGCTGTTCAGTCATGCTCCTGACGTCAGAGCGCCAGGAGTACAAAGCTGCCAGCCGGCAGCCATGTTCTCCAGTCTTTCTTGCCATGGCGCGTGGAAGCAGTTTGCAAGTGCCGGGTCGAGCTGACTCCTGATATTTTTAGTGCTTCATTCCGAGATTTTCTTCTTTGGCCTCAAGCTAAGTACCCCATTGGGGAAACTTTTCTTGCTCCAGTCCGATGTCAGAAAAGTTAATAGTTGTATTTCTTGTGGGGAAGCAAATACCTCATAAAGTTTCCCTCTTACTGTATTCCTTGTTTAGGCCCTGACCACAACCAGCTGAAGTTAGTGGGTTTTGTACTAAATTTGCTTTCAATGTACTATTAAGCAGAGATACGATTTTGCTTTTCACTACTTTGGCAGGCAATTCTAATTACAATATGTAGAGTGGGACTGCTTCCGACTACCAGAGTTCTAAGCGACACAAGGATAAGGACAGGCCTCCGAGGGTCCCAAATCAGGCAAGCCGGTTTACAGTAGAGCCAGCTACAGGTTCGGCCGTACGATCAGTGGTAGGCGCTTTCGCAGCGGCCTGTTATCAGCCATTACAGAACCCGAGTGCCAAAGCGGACTCCCACGAAGAGAGCAAACTAGGCCTTTGGAGTACACTACAGGTGCAGGACCTTCAGACATTGCTCCCTCGGATGAATTAGGGCCGCTGTGCAGAGTACCGGCTTCGAGGGGTTTTCAGGCCTCACAGCTTCCAAATAAAGGCAAGACAAAGCGAAGACTCGCTTCTAAATCAAAGATTCAAGCCCAGGCCTCCTGGGGAACTGGGACCCAAGTCTCAGAAACAAATGGCTTAAAATTGCGGAGGACTTACTAACTGCTCGATTAGGGGTTCACATCCCCCCTCCAGACAAAAGGCCAAGGCAAGAATTGGATTATGAATCCTCTGATCAGGCATCTGATTTCTTCAATGTCTTCCTCTGAACAGGAATATACTTTCCCTCCTTATGAGGGATTCTGATGCTGAGAATCCATTCGCTTTAAAACTTCTCCCTGAGAGTTTTTCTTTGGAAACTACATATGACCTTATGAGGGAACATTTTCACTGGGAAGGACAGGAGTACTCTGAATCTAAGAGAGAGGGGCTTGGGATTTCATTTCTTCTTCCCCAACACCAGACCCTGGCTATTCCTCCTATTTTGGATATTGTGGATGATGTTTTTTTCTGAGGCTAATTTAACTCCTGACTCCTTTCCTCCAGCTCCTGCAATGCCTGAACCAGATATTACAGGGTCCTGACTCCCACCAGTTTCTTTATAAAAAGAATCCTGCTGCTGTTCAGAAACCATTTCTCTCCAGGGTCCCTAAGGGTGTTAGAGGCCGCCTCTGCTAAAAAACCCTATTCTGTCAGATAAGGATTCACAGAGCTTTTGGAGAGATGGGGCAAAAAAGATGTACACTTCTGCTACTTTACATCCATTAGGGCTTTAAATTGTCAATTTCATATGCTAAAATATCAGCAATTTCTGCTGTCTGTTATGGAAACAAAAAGCTAGGTGATTACAATCTGCTGCTTGTGCAGATAATAAGGAATTACATGATTTGCTACATGCTACTGAGGCGAGGTGGGAAGCATGGCTTACACTTTACTGGTTTTGATGCCTTGGAGGCTTCTTGCAGGGTGGCTGCCATTGGCACGAGTCATTAGAGCGTGCTTGGTTAGAGGAACAAAAACTTGCCTGATCAAGTGAAAGCAAAGAAGTTACTGGATGGTCCTGTTCAGCATAATGTTTTATTTGGCTCTAAGGTTGAAGAGGTGATAAAGAAAAAAAGGAGGATAAGGCAAATCCCATGCAAGCGGTTAAAGTTTTTCTTTGGGTTAGCCCAAGATTTAGCAGAAATTGGCAAACTAAAAATTGGTCCTTTCCAGCTGGGACCGGGCCTCAGAGGGGGTAGATATAGGTGCTCAGAGGGAGGCCCAAGCACAGATCTTGAGGGGCCTAAGACAGTGGGTGGCTGCACAGGGTGGAGAGGACGGGGAGGCCTCAATCTTACAGAAAATTGGGCTCAATGATTCCCCTGCTTGGCTCCAGAACCTCACCTGGAAGCCCCTCTGGGAAGGAAAACTCTCTCTTTTTCACCAAATTGGACGGACTTGCATAACCCAAGACAAGTGGGTTCTGGATGTAGTTCAGAGGTTACAAATTCACTTTCATACCTTGCACCAAGACCAAGCGGTGGCCAGACCTACCAAAACACCAATGGGCAGAGGCATTAAACCAGGTGGGATCCCTCATGGCTATGAGGGCTATAGAACAGTTCCACAATCAGAGAGCAGAGACAGGAGAGGCACTCAAGGCTCTTTCTAGTTCCAGAATTCAAATTTCCCAAAGCGGCTATTCAAAACAGAGACCATTTCTAAATGGATTGCTCATGGAATCAGATTTTGTTACTCTCCTCATCATGGAAAGCAAATCCCAGGAAGGTTAGGACTCACTCCCCCACAGGGGTGCTACTCTTCAAGGGCCCTCGAAACCTTTCCAAAAAATTTTTGGAACTGCCCTTTTGGGTTCATGCTACTTCCTCTTCACCAAATCCCCCCTTTTATTCTAATCAAGGGCTTTCCCCTTTCGGTTTAGGGGCCTTTTTTAAACCGCCTTCCTATCCACCCCCCTTTTTTTCTCACTTTGGGATTCCTTAAAATAAAAATCAATTTGCACCAAACCCAAAAATTTTTGGGTCTTTTAAACAAAAAAACCCGTGGTTCCCCTGAAAAAAAATTGTGGTTAATTTTCAAAAATGGGTTTTTCTCCCAACTGCAAGGAAATTTGAGGTTTGGGGTTTCTGGCCTCCCCTTTTCATAATATGCAAACCCTATAGAAAAAATCTCTTTGGAATTCTCTACCATGGACTCTGTATGTAAGGTGACACATTTGTTGAATTTTCTATATATCTGTTGCTTTACTGCCTTTACTGACCTCACTATATAGTATGTAAATGCAGCGACAATACACATTCAACTCGTGGACTTATTCTTTGAATTAAACTAATTGTGTAATCTGGTGTCTGTTAATTTTTCCACTTGTTTTGTATTTCATATCATACCCTGATGGGAATGGACCCCATTCCCAAGTCAAAGTATATGATTAAAGTTTATGAAATTGGTTTTGTTTTAATTTTTGATGATAGCCAAAAGTGCTCTTCACAGCACCTCGTACGTGTGCTCCAGAACTGACTCAGCTTCTGTAAGTCATATAAGAAGTTATATGTATCTGTAGCATATCTAAATAGGACTGTGTAAATTCTTTTTTATGAGATCCATTGCTCTTGCTACTACTGTAAGTGGATGGATATTCCTTCTCTTCCACATTGCTCTCATTTCTGCATTACGCAAATCCGGTTCTCTTATTGAAATGTGAGCACTCAAAAATGCTAAGTGCTGACAAGCCGAAAAAAAGACCTGAAAACACTGGATCCCTCTGCACCCCCTCATGTGTGGGCAAGCTCCCCACACCCCCCAAATTTGTATATACCAACTTGAGTCTGCCATACCTTGGAGAAAAAAGAATGATATATTTTCTCTTGAGAAATGGCATTCTGACTTGGTATATGCAAGTCCAATCTTTTTGTCCATTTGGGACATGCTCTATGAGTCCTGGCATTTCAAATGGTTACCTTCAATAGGTTCATAGATTAGTACTAAGCTAACTGCCCTTGTGAGCCATTTTAAGCCTAGCCAATTATCCCTTGTGAGACTCAAACCCTGCACCTTGTGTTTGTAATGCAAACACCTTAACCATTTTTCCACCCTTCCAATCCTGGTATTTTTATGACTTTGTGGTTCTCTGTACATAGGACATTTTAATCACTGGATGTAGCAATTTCAATGATCAAAGCTACTATATTGTCTTTTTCATTGACTACAATATCTACTTTTCTCGCATCTATTTTTTGAACTGTTGTTAATGGGTGATCCCACGTGATATAAACTTCATCATTCTCTATAATGCTTTGTGGCTGATGTTTGCAGTACTTCTCAGCTGCTTTAGTAATGTAATGTTTGCACAAACCCCAATGCAACAGTCTTGCCACATTATCATGCCTTTAAGGATACTGACCCTCAGCCGTTAGTGTGTCACACTCAGCAGTAAGATGTGCGACTGTTTCCAGTTCTGTTTTACAGAACCTGTATTCGTCTGTTTCTCCCACATGTTCAATGGACTTTGTAAACCATTGTGTCCATAGTCCACTATCCTGGGCCACTAGTATTAACTTTTCATCTTTTGGTTTAAATTAATTTTTTCATAACCATTCCTGCATCAGAGCCTGATTGACATGATGGTGTTACAGGGGTTTTTCTATACTTGCAATTCTATTTATGTATGCCTTTTTCACATTTCTTGCTTTCTCATGTGATCATTCTCCTTAAATTCTTTCTTTTGTTTTTTGGCATATTCAGTTGATGGCTGTTTTTGTCTGCATCTGGTTTGATTTCCATTCCTGCTTTACACCAGCGTGCTTCTGCTAAACTAAAGAGGGAAGTCAGCTAAACCTGTTTTCCTCATTTTTAAAACTTTCACTATGTTTGGTTGTTGTGAAGTCAGCAGATATGTATGCAGTCCTGCAATCTGTACTTGTAATCAATTTCGAGGAGGCCGTAGTTACTTCAGAATGAGGAATATGTAATCTTGGTATACACTGATTTTTATATATTATTTGATAAGCTTGAATTATTTTTCTTGTTTTCCCGTCCAACTGATCCAGTACCTTTTGGTGCCAGTCAGTCACTCCAAAATGTACGTTAGAACAGGAAGAACAAATTGGTTTATAGCTTGGACTTTGTTCCTAGATGTCAGGCAGTTTTCAGTAGTAATTTAAGTCTTCTAAAATATTCCTTAGTGAGTTTTGTTTGCATTTGTTCATGTTTTATTGTCGATCCTTCATCAATTCCCAAATATTTATGCAATCCCGTCTGCTCAAGCTCCTTTATATCACATTTCTGTCCCAGACAGATGTTTTCTTGATATTTTCCCCAGGCTGACCAAACTCCACTCTCTGCCTTCACTCTTCGCTTCCTACTCTTAATTCTCTACAACTCCTCTCTCAAGACCCCACTGGTTTCTCTTCATGTTACAACTCTCCTTATTAATTTTACGATATTCCTCAAACTCTCACAACTAATCACACTACTATTCACTTTTTCTGTCTTTATCTCAATAAGTCACATCATGTTACCCTAACATCCAATTCTTGACCACTCTCAGTACTTAAAATTTGTATCTAACTTCTACTATCGTCATCTGACCCCCTCAAATGCTATTTTATTCTCTGGTGTTGTCCTAAAGCATTATAAATAATTCTATTAATTGAAATTGTGTTTGCTTTTAATACCTGCTGTGTACAACTGAGCTGAAATACTTGTTAACCTTATGTGTTCTATTGTAATGTTATGTACTTGGAGCTTTTCTCCCTGGGCTTCCTCTGAAAATGGGCTACTAGTCCAGTCAGGCACTCCCAGTAAATAAATGTAAAATAAATAAACTAAGTAAAATTCTTGATGTTGCAGCTTTTCTGCTTTACATTTTGCTTCAAGACCAAATGACATCCTTATATCATCTGAGAGTTTTAACCACTTGCAGCTGTGCTTTCAGTTCCTCATCTGATGAACTATACAATTTTAAATATTTCACAAAAAGAGGACGAGAAGTCTTTACAGTTTGTTGTTTTGTGGGAGCCAAATTGTAACTGTGACCTAATCTGTTAAGTAGACAGCTTAATGGGTTAAGGAGTATACAAAATAGTGGTGGTGACAGAGTCACATTGGAATGTCCCTTTGAATTTTTTTATCCCTGGGATAATAATTTGCCTTTATCATGGCTTAGCTGCATAGTGGTTTAACACTATTTTACGTTCACTGTACTGTAACTAATCGATGTAGAGTGCATCTTACACACCCGTAAGCACTCCTTTATCCATGAATGTGGGATGCTGTCAAATGCTTTTTTATAATCTATTCATGCCATACTTAAATTCTTCCCCTTTTTACAATTCTCCATTATGCCTTTATTTAACAACACATGATCCTTGGTTCCATACGACTTTCTTTTGTTACTCTCTTATTGTAACACACTGCAGTCACCTGCAGTACACCTGACTAACCATTTTCTCGTACTCTGTTTCTCCTCCACTCTTTTCATCTCTACCTTTTTCATTTCTCTTCCTTTTACTGTTCAGATTTAAGTATGTACATTTTATGTACAATTGTTAACATGTAATGAACTGCATATTGTAAACTTGTTTCTCTTTGTAATTATCTTTCTTTCTTTGTGTTTTTATGACTTCGATTTTTGCAATATCTTAGAGTAATGATTTTTTTATGTAATGTACTTAGTATTTAGTGGAGCTTTTCTCCTTGGGCCTCTGCTGAAAATGGACATGTGTCCAGCTAGACTAGCCCGGTCAACAAATGTAAAATAAATAAAATAAATAAATTATTCTATTATCATGATTTTCTTTTAAATGACAGTAAACTGTGTTAGTATTAATTTCAGTATATATTTTATACATTGTTGGTAGGGAAGCTATTGTTCTGTAGTTTTTAGGTTAGCTTGCGTGTTCACTCTTAAGGAGGAGTATCATTTTTCTGTTGTTAACAAGGTTGCTGTCTGTTCGGGATGCGCATATAAGTAGTTTTTACTCCGGAATAAATTTTCATGTAAAGTTGTTAATACTTTTAACCAGAGGTTAGTACTGCATCTGGGCCTGGGGTTTTCCATTTAGGAGCTTTTCTTAATTTTGTTCCAATTTCTTTGGCTATTTCATCCCATTTCATATCCTGTACATTTAAACTTCTTACTGTTTCTTTTACTTCTATCCATTCATCTTTGCTATGTTCCAGATATTTCTCCAGAACGTGTCTATTTCTTCTTTTTTATGGTGTTTCTGTTCTTTTTGCTTTTTGTTTCCTAATTCTCTATAACACTTTTTGGGTCATCAATGAATTGCTTATTTTGTACCTTTCCTTTATAGTTACTTGCATATCTTCTAAGTTTTTTTTTTTTTGCCTGTGCTGATATCTTTAGTTTATTGTTTGCAGTAGTGTACAATACATCCTTTTCGGTTCTGATACTGCATGTTGCTTTTGTCACATCTATCTTTAAGTATTTTTGTTGAGCTGTTCCCTGTTCTTTACTCTTCTATCAGGGACATTTCTTGTCTTAATTGCATTATATATTTTTAGCTATTTGATGCTTCCATGATGGCACTTGATTTTTTTCCCTTCCTTTCCCTTATTGTTCTGTGTTTTTTTGGTAAGACTTTTATCTGTTATTAATTTAACTGCACAGTAATATATCCTATTTATTTCTTCCTGTGACATATTCTTTTTAGTTTCATCCTGTCTCATCCGTTTCTGTTTGATATGGGAACTCACTGGCCTATCACTCTACAACAATGACCGCGTCAGAGTTACCACCGTTTCCTGTTCCTTCCCTTGCTGTGCAACTCCACCTGAAATTTTGTACTGATTTCCTACTGAAGACTCCAGAGTATCTTCATGTGGCAAGTGATCAGATGTTTCCCGTTCCACCATTTCTCCTTAAATTGGGGACTTATTGTTACATAATGCTGTGACATTACCAGTGTTGTATTTTCTACAGTAACTCCTTCACTTTGCGGGTAATCCATAACTTCAGTTTCTATTTCTTTAACTTCTCCATTACTAATGCTCTTTTCTACTCCCCCCTTTGTTTTCTTATTTTTTGTTTTGTAAAATTTTCCATATCCAGATGTTTTTTCCTGCATTTCTCTTAAAATGTTTTTAGTGCTGCTTTTTTATATTGATCAGTTTTGCTTTGTCCTTGGCATAAAAATTGCATCGTTATGAAACAAAAGCTAGGTACAATCTCTGCTTGTGCAGATAATAAGGAATTACATGATTTGCTACATGCTACTGAGCAGGTGGGGAAGCATGGCTTACACTGTGGTTTTGATGCCTTGGAGGCTTCTTGCAGGGTGGCTGCCATTGGCACAGTCATTAGAAGACGTGCTTGGTTAGAGGAACAAAACTTGCCTGATCAAGTGAAAGCAAAGTTACTGGATGGTCCTGTTCAGCATAATGTTTTATTTGGCTCTAAGGTTGAAGAGGTGATAAAGAAAAAGGAGGATAAGGCAAAATCCATGCAAACGGTTAAGGATTTCTTACAAGTTCAGCCCCCAAGATTTAGCAGAAATTGGCAAACTAAAAATTGGTCCTTTCCCAGCTCGGACAGGCCTCAGAGGGGTAGATATAGGTGCTCCAGAGGGAGGGCCCAAGCACAGACCTCTTACAGACCTAGACAGTGGAGTGCTTCCACCCCCAGGGGTGGAGAGGACAGGCCTCAATCTTACAGAAAACAGGCTCAATGATTCCCCCTGCTTGGCTCCAGGAACCTCTCACCTGGAAGCCCCTCTAGGAGGAAAACTCTCTCTTTTTCACCAAAATTGGACTTGCATAACCCAAGACAAGTGGGTTCTGGATGTAGTTTCAAGAGGTTACAAATTCCACTTTCATACCTTGCCAAGACCAAACGGATGGCCAGACCTACCAAAACACCAATGGGCAGAGGCATTAAACCAGGTGGGATCCCTCATGGCTATGAGGGCTATAGAACTGGTTCCACAATCAGAGGCAGGGCAAGGCTTTTACTCAAGGCTCTTTCTAGTTCCCAGAATTCAAATTCCCAAGGCAAAGCTATTTCAAAACAGACCATTTCTAAATGGATTGCTCATGGAATCAGATTTTGTTACTCTCATCATGGAAAGCAAATCCCAGGAAAGGTTAGGACTCACTCTACCAGAGCTGCTACTACTTCACCTGCCTTTCTCAGGGGAGTACCTACCAAAGATATCTTGGAAGCTGCAACTTGGAGTTCAGTGCATACTTTCTCTTAAGCACTATAATCTCCCTCTTTATTCTAAGTCTAGGGCGGGCTTTGCTTCTCCAGGCTTGCAGGGCCTTCTAGCCGCCCCTTCTACTCTATAACCACCACCCTTTGTCTCAGCTTTGGGATTCTACACTAAATCCTTCACTTTGCAGGTATTCCATAATTTTGGCTTCTATGTGTTTAACTTCAGCTTTACTAATCTTCTGTTTTGTGTTCCCCCTTTGTAGTCTTATTTTTTGTATTGTGAAATTTTCCTTATCTGGCTTCCTTTGCTTCTATATCTCGTCAAGTATCTTTGGAGATGTTTTTTGTATTGATTAGCTTGGCTTACTCTTTTTCATAAATAATGCACCATATCAGATCTCTTTCTTTCCCATGTCCGTATTCCTTTTTTATACCTTTCAAAAGTCTGTTTTGTTCTTTATATTTTCACACTTCCTCTGTCGCTTTTTCCAAATGGCCCAAAGTTTCTTTGTCTATGTAATTTTTGTCATGGATCTGTTGTACTGATGAACACAAATTTGCATTTGAAGCTTTTGAAGTTTTTTCTTGTGCAAGTATTTTTCTTTCCTTTAATTTGTCTGTTAAGCTTTTTGAGTATCTTCTATCTGGAAATTCTGGGCTTCTTGCATAATAGTAGCAATACATTTCTTCCTTATCCTCAATAGTCTACTGTGTCATCTTTATGGCTCTTTTTTGGCCTGTCAGTTTTTTTTTTTGTGGACTATTTCCTTCTACACCAGGGGGACATTCTGACCTTGAGCCTGGCCTAACCCCATTGTAGGAATGTTTCCATGTCTTAAGGATTCTACAGTGTCATTTTTTCCAACTCCTGGCACCAGTGCGGATCGGGTACTTTTTTATCCTGGGACTTGTGCACGAAGCAGTCTTTTTTTTAAATTTTTTGACCTACTTCTGATGTCCATGATATATGCTATGTAAAATACAGTCTATATGTCAGTGTTGTCTTAGTGAGATTTTGTAAAAAACAGGGTCCACCTCATGAAGGTATTCACTAAGACTTGAGGATGAATTCTGTTCCAGCAATATTTTTGTCAAATCTCCATTCAGACCCCAATCTGTCCAATATGAATTCACTGATTACATTCAAACCCAGTTCTTCTCAAGTAAAATAGCTGGGTCTGTCTTCTTATACCCGTCAAAAGCTTCTTGACACCAACAGTCACAGTCTGCTAATGTGGCTTAAGTAAGCAACCGGTAAAGTGGTGCAAAAGTATCTCAGAATGTGCACTTAGAAGATCAGATGGAATGAGGCACTGTCACATTCTAAACATGTTGATGTTGGTGTCCCACAAGAAGGCACACTTAGACCGCTGCCGTCCAACTTTATTTTTAAATTATTTTGCCCTACATTGTGGACATTACAAATTAGTACAATAGGCAAATTATTTGAGATTGCGTTAGTACACAAACAGAAATAGTGTCCAAATCAAAAACAATTTCACAGAAGTGCAGACTTGTACATAAACATTTGTCCTAACCTAAAAACATAAAAATATGCCTTTTCTGTTAGTGCTATCAACTCTGTCATCCTTGGGTGTTTTAAGATTCATGCAAAGGAGTAACAGCTAGTTTTAAATTGTTAATACCGTCTCTGAGTAGGTCCCAAAAGAAGAAAATTATGGAAATGAGAATACACTTAAAAATAAAACTAAAACAAAAAGAACGCATGAAAGTAGCAACCAAGCTGCAACGTTTATTGAGCACTTTTGTTATCAATTACTCTTGACTTCTTCAGAATAACATCTCATGCAAATAAACTCATTATGTAGCCGGGCCAACTCATTTGCATATTAAACAATCATACAATTAATTAATTAAAAGATCAAACATTTTAAAGCACCACAACTCCATGCATAATAATGCATTCAATATAAAAAACAAGCATTAAAAATGCAAAATGTGTACTGTATGTGAACACACAGAAGTAATTAACGCAATAATTGCTGCAGTGGTTACTCATGTTGGTTAATACCAAGTCCAGGATATTATCACCTCTTGTGGAGGCTGCGACCAACTGGTTCAAGATATTTGCATTAACAATATCAAAGAATCTCTGGACATTTGTGTTTTGGCATGAATAGTTCTTCCAAGCAATGGGTAGATAGTTAAAGTCGCCCAGGATTCAGGTAAGGGGTCAAATCTTGATTGATTGATTCAAAGAGGTCCAGAAAGGTGGAGTGGGCATCTTGAGTAAAAGTTGGGGGCTTGTAGCCAGCTATGACTTGAATAGGGGTCTTATCTACAGTTAACTGCACCTGGAGTGTCTCCTGTGCGTCAGACTGTTTGACAAGCCTGAAGGTGTGTATGTCTTTAATGTATATTGAAACTCCACCTCCTTTTGAATGCATGATAGGATGACTAACCTGGTATGGCTGGACTGCTCTCTGCAGCTTTGAACCAGGTTTCTGTGACTGCACAAATGTCACCATCTTCCAGGGTTAAGAATGCTTGCAGTGAGTGCAGTGTCATGTTTAGACTCCTAGCGCTTAACAGCATGATGACCTTTAATTTGCATTTTGATGAATTGTTCATGTTGGTAGTTTTGACCTCTTGGCATTGCCTAAGAAAGGCACTATGGGGGAGGCAAGAGCCTTTGCCAGAAGCCTGAAGCCCAAGGGAGACAGATGCAGTCCTTCTCCAGCAAAGCATTGTGGTCTGTCGATCATGTCTTCCCATGCTGTCAGGTACTGGATCCCCTTGGAATGACACCAGAAACTAAGCCAATTGTTAAAGTCAGTCATGTTCTGTTTGTATTTCATTATGGGTGAGGGTAGAATGCTGCTTAAAGCTAGGGACATACCTGTTGGGACACATATTCAGCGAGCTCAATCATGTCTCTCTTCATATAGTCCACGGAGGTACATCTGAAGTCATTCACGCCAACATGGACTATGCCAGAGTCATAACAGTACCTGTTATTGAGAGACTTGAGTGCATGTATGATATGGCGGATTCTGGCACCTGACAAACAACTAACGGTGACTTTCTCCTTATCCAGCCTGTGAGGGGCACATCTGTGTGTCTCACAATGGAGTCTCATATGACTAATATGTTGGGTTTATGGGTTAGGCCTTGTCAGGCACAACAAGGTATGATGCTCAGTGGTCCAGCAGAGGCTCACAATAGTTGCAGTTCATTCAAACTTAGAGAAGCCAAGTGAAGGTGATTTACACTATCACAGTCTGAAAAGAGCCAACATATTTAGCCTAACATTATGGTCTTTCTGTGGACAACATTTCGCCTCACTCTCACCTCAGACCCATTAACAGAGGAAGTTCATACAAGGAGGACAAGGCTTCAGATGACACAGCTCTGAGATTCATTGCAGAATACACAAGATGAGGCGTAACGGTCTATTCAGGCTGGCATGCACTCTGACAAGTGCAATTTCTGCCATATTTTTTTTCTCAGTTTGTTGTAAGCCAGCTGAATTATATTATGCAAGGATCAGAGTGCACTGAATTAAGAATTTTTATTTTTTTCTGCTGCTGTGTAACCATTGATCAGTATATGTATGTAATGGGATGTGGATGGCAAGACTGTAGTTTTCCACCTCCTGGTCTAGGAGGTTTTGTGTCTTCTTGTAGTGTCAAATGTCTCTTGTTTTCCAGAGGAGAGAATAGGTTGGGCTTACAGAAGGAGTTTTAGTGATTTTAACTAGGAAGTCCAGAGTTCTTGAAAGGTTTAGTCAGGGCCATCAGATAACCAGAGGAACATCTTCAAGCAAGTTGAACACTTGATACAGATGCATACCCTACCTCTCAACTGTACAGATTTTCACAGAATGTCCAGATTTTTGCCTCATATTTGTGGTCCATTTTTCATAAAATTGTGGTTTTCTGGCAAGTCAATAAATTATTAAAAGTTAGAATCCTAATAGTAATGATATATATTTGAGTTTCAGACTTCATTCCCTTCAGAAAATCTATGTTAATGCAAAATCTCTTATTCTATCAACTTTCTGGGTTTGTATCACCAATATTTAAAAATTGTCCCTATTTTTGGGCCTTTATCCCCCATTATTTATGGCTTTGTCCCGATTCCTTGCTCTAACAGGTTGAGCGTTATGATGCATTTCTGTAATAAAAGGTTATTAAATTATCCCAGAAAGCAGAAAAAGGAAGCACATGATCAAATGTAGTTATTATTAAATGCTTGCTTGAGGGGGTTCTGCTTCCGATACTGGTCTTATGAGGTATGTCTGGTTGTAGCCTTGTCTACATGATGTACAGGGTTTTCACCCCACTTGTCCCAGGAGAGGTGAGCTGGAAAAAAATGCTGCTTCTTAACTTCCTGGTTGACTTCTCATGGTGAGCATTACTAACTGAACCTAAGTTACAGGGTTGTAGTTGCTTTCTTGGAGGTCCATGTCTCTGTGCCACTCTTCAAAAGGTAGACATTTCACATAACATCAAATAGATGGGTAGAGGAGGCTATACATACCAACTACAGTAGAGAGCCTATTATCTGAACTAATTGGGACCTAGGGTAGTTTGGATAATCAAACTGTTTGAATAATCAAACATATAATTGAACCGGATAAAAAAACTTCTAAAATCTTGATTTTTCTGCACGCAGAAATACACTTTTCAACCATTCAGTGATTCCATTGGACAATAAAGAATATTTTTCAGACATGAGCTGGTTACAAGCTCAAAAAACATGTTCAAGTTAATACATATAATGTTTACATATTCAGACTTTGACTTTTCCTATCCCAAAACTTTGTTGTTGTGTCTTTCGGCTTTTCCCAGTTAGGGGTCGCCACAGCAGAACTCCGGTCCGCTAATGATTGGCAGTTGATTTTTATGTGCTGAGTTGCCAGCCCTAATGCACAACCTTCAATGAAAGTATGCCCATTCACGCATGTCTCCATGCAGAAGACGCTCTAGCTGAGAGTCGAACTGGACAGCGTTTCGGATAATCGACTCTCTACTGAATAGCATAGAATTTTTTTAACTTATTCCTTTCAGGCATCCTTTCTATGCTGCAAGACTGTGTAGAAAACACACACACACATACATGTGTCATTATAAAGCAAGCGTTGTTTGTAAAATGACGTAGACTCCCCTCTGTAGAAAGAGGAAAGGGGTATTATTACAGACCCTTCTGTTTTTTTTTCCCAAAAAGGATCAGTGGATACCTGTTTTCAGCTGGTCAGATTTGAAGAAATATGTAAGCAGTGAAAAAGTTCAAGATGCTTACTTTGCAGGCCCCTGCTTTCTTCTGATGAAAGATTTCTTCTTCATCACATTAAATATGAAAGACACTCATGTATATCTGTGTGTACATAGGTGTCTTCCTTGTCTAATGAAAGATATCTGTGGACACCTAAATACAAATCTGTAGTCAGAGACCTCACAGACAAAGTGAGAAACTCCCACTGTCAGTTCAGCTACATTCCCCGTGGCTTTTCTGCTATGCTCAGAATCTTCACCAAATGCAAAGCTCTAGGGTTCATTAACTGAGACTGAGGGTCTACATCTTCCCTTATGTGGGTTATTGTTTGATGCAAGCTGCATTGGTAGAAGAGATACAGAGGGCTCTTAATCTAATGTTACAAACCTTTTTAAAGTCTACGAATCTCCCTAAATGCATAAACATTCACCTTAGGCTCTGCTAGCAGAAGTTCCAAAGTGCGGTCTCATTGCCACCCATCAGACTATACCAAATGAAAGACTTTTATTTTCTGCAACGGGGACAGCTCTATGCAGGGGCCTTCCTGAAGGCCCAGGACGTTATGTACTTTTCCATTGTTGTGGTGTCAAATTTGAGAGGATACATGGCAAAGGTGGCATTTAAAAATAATTGCGACACACAAGCAAACCATGAATATGCAGTCTATGTGATCCCTGCCTTGACCATAGAGCTTGAAAGTTGGCACCATCAGACCTCAAGGAGTCTGGCCACATTCTGTTAATTTTCTGTTTTTCTACCCAAGTCTTAACAATAAAGAGGAGAGAGTACCTTTCACAAGTAGGATGTACATGGACAAATGATAGTATACTTGGCTTGGGTACTGGCTGCTGGCCATGGTAGTTTTTCACATTTTGCTGAAATTGATCCTAGCTCAGAGGATTGAATTCACTGGGGCAGAGTTGGGTTTTCTTCACTGTGTTCCTTCTTGCCTTCAGAAGGCTTAGCAGTCTTGATATTCTTGACTCCTGTAAATATGCACCAGTAGAGGAGCTCTTGCAACTTGGTTCATGGTCAGACCCTGTTGCACCTCTTGGACCATATGGTGGCTGTAATAGTCTTAGGTCTTTTAGCATACCTGAGAATGTTGATGTTGCACTGAACGTTCAGAATCTTTCTCCTTTCTGATTGGCAGGCTTTCCTTTCCTTGTATTGAGATAATTCTTTAGCCTTGAAGCTTGTTTCCTTGAAGAGCCTTTCTTTGGTGGCCACCTGTAAGTTACTGGTCCTCGTCTGAAGTTTACTCTGGTGTTTCAGGGAGTGAGTGTCCCTTCAGAATAAACTACATTTTCTTCAATAAGTGGTTTCAGAAGTTCCTTTAAATTATTCCATTGAGCTCTTTTTTGTGAGAATAGAATCTGGGGAAGAATCCTTCATATTTTGGAAATGTTGTCTACCATTTCCCCATGACTAGTCAATTGTGTACTTGCTGCCTGATCTTAACTAGCTGATTGTCCTTTTCCTTGCATCTAGACTTGTAAGTGACAGTGAGATCAGAGATGGATGTACACTGATTTTAGAAGTTTCTCAATTCCCCACTATTGTGCAACTATGACATTTCCCCCATATGGGAGGTGCAGAGGTTTTTTTTTTTTTTTTTTTTTTTTTTTTTAACGTGCAGTCTGTGGGTGAAGGATGTAGGTGAGTTACTTCTCAGTCAGTTATGCCTCCTAGCGGTCATGTCTTGGTCATTCATAGGTGAACTGTTTTCTAGAAGCCGAGGACCAGTAACTTTGTGTGTGTGTTTTCCAGAGCTGTTTCCTAATCATCAGCTCCTTCCCAGCCATTTGGGCCATTTGTTCCCCATCATCTGGGTGATGGACAACTGGGGCTGTCATTATTTAGGCACCAGTTGTAGTAGTTCCATGTTTTTCTTTTTAAACCCTATTTCCCCTGCACATGCTTAACTTAGGCAAATGAAGGGGGTATGTAATGGTCATTCTCACTTCCTCAAGGGGTTTTTCTACTTCCTTGTCCTCAAGCAAGGGTGGTGGTCATACTGATCACCACTGGAGAAATCACGCTGAGTACCCACAATCCATCCCCCTATTGGAGATTTGAACATGCCACAGCCCTTCACTCCAGTCCCGTCCCTGGCTTCCCCAGTGTTGGGACCACTAATCGAACCCCGATCACTTGAGTTGCAGTCAGATCTGCATCCCTTTGTGCCACAGAACCAGGCACAATGGATATCCTTTGATGGAATTTGGGTTCTTTGAGGGTGCTGGAATGTTTATACTTCTTTTATCTCATCCCATTTCTGTACTGTATAAGCTAATAAGACCATCAGTATTTTCAGGAGCCAAGAAAAAGAATTGTTCAGACCAAGAGATATATTATGGCTAGACAGGCTCTCAAAACATCAGCGGTAGAAGGCTGATGTTTGTGGATTTTGTAAAGTTTCAGTATGAAGTATTTAATTGAATTTCTTTACAAAGTAAGATAAATTGGAAGATATGTTGTCTTCAGATAGGTGATTTTTTTATTTGACTTAAATTGTATAAATGTAAATATTTGTTGTGCAGTTTTTTTCCATTCTGAATTTCTGACTTTATCTCCAGTGGTATTCCTGCCAGCAACGTACCATCAGAAAGTATATTGCTAATGTACTTATTTTGTCTAATATTGTTTTTATTTATGGTAGTTCCCCTTATCTTAATGTTTTTTTTCTTGGTTTCGTGTTGACTTGAGAGCCATGGGTATCCAAGGAAAGAAGCTTTTTGAAGTAATTTGTAGAGCAAAAGTAAGTGCATTTGCTACTTAAAACAAAAGAAGAAAGCTTGCTGTGTTGTGGAACAAGTTCTATATTGTATTGTGTTCAATGGAACACTCACTTTATCCACTTAAACTCATTGTTTTGGAGAGTGTTGTTAACTGTGACTTCTTCCCATTCAGTAAATCCGTGTCCGATCAGTTTGCCAAATTGTTTATTTGAATTAATTCATGAATGACCGGTATTCCCAGGTGATTATTTTATTTGCTCCCCCAGGACCTTGTTCAGTTGCTGCTGTATATTTTCCCAGTTGAACTATTCATTCTGGGAGAATGGGAGCAGAGTGTATTTACAAGATTGGCAAGAGTCCCATGGCCTATTCATTTTTCTGTGAACCCCCATCAGCCCTCTGTTTTCAGGCAAGAGTTGGTCAATAGGGACCTGGTCAGCTTGCTGATCCTGCGAGTTGGCTTACCCTCTTCCACCGGGAACACTCCACCCGCAATTGCTGTCTCCCTAAGGGGAATCATGCCTTTGTATGCTAGTTTCCTCTCATCTACTTAGTGCAAATGCACTGGGGTAGCAAGAAATGGGTGAACACCCACTACTTCCGCTAGATGTCACCCATGTGGTGAGCCACAGCTGCCACCTTTGCCGCAGACGAACTGGCATCAGTCCTACAGTCAAACTCTGGTTGTCTGCAGTAAAGTCAGGGCTTTATCCCATTACATCATGGCGATAGCTGAAGAATTTGTACTTTTGTCATAATTTCCCTTGCTTTGTTACTGACTTCTTTGGCACATGAGACAGACGTATACAGTTTTCATGTAGTTCAATTGTTCTTTCATCAGTCTCATTAGGGCTGAGACAAGAAGAAGTGTGTTCTTATCTTTAAAATGCACCTTTTGGAAGCTCACCAAGGAATTTCTGTCACTGTGGATGCATTCTGGTTTAACAGTTGCAGTAAATGAACAAAAAGGTCTAATCCTTGTGACGGATGCTATAGTTGAAACCCTCCAGGATTCCTACAGTCTTATACTGCACTGATAAATAAGACATATCTCTGCCAGATTGATCTAATCTATTTTACACTGGAGCTTACATAACACAACTGTTTAATTAGTCTTGTATTACTTACACTAGTAAAAGTTATATATTTTTTGTAGACTGTTGAGAAATTTGTGCTTCACTGGTCACCTTGGCACAGCACATCCATATCAAACAAAGCAGTATGTTATGCCAGTAAAAGTGTTGCCCTGTCCAGCACAGGTTAAGTCTGACAAATCACTGCCTAGAATTCCATTCCACCTCATTGTAGTCTATTTCTCAGTTGTCTTTTGTTGGAGAGGTCTTCCTCTTTAGGGTGACTAATTCTTTGCCTTCAGATATGAAAATCTCACTTCTACCTCTTCATTAGTTCCACTTAACCTGTGCTGTTCACATAACACATATCCCATTCTCTACTGATAATTTGACTCTCCCAGACCATCGCTAATACGAATATGGACGTATGGAGAACTACTTTGGTGCTTTGCCACAGCAATTGTTTTATGAACTGAGGTAATAACTTAAGTTTAGCCCGAAAGTTGAATTTTTTCTGCAGTAGTCTGAATGTTCTGCGGTGTTATCTAATCCAGTTACATACTGTATTGATTCTGTGTATAATTACTCCCGATTCAGTATTCCTCTTTTACAGGATCCATTTAGACTCCATCTGGAAGACTCTATTTATCTGCTTTTTTCTGATTCTTGACATAAGTACGAAAATTCTATGTGCATCTGCTTAAAAATATCTCAGTGACTGTGTTTATGTTTTTGTTCTCAGATTGTATGAGAGATGAGGTTGCTTTTTTTGTGTGAAGAAAGATGTCATGAAAATGATCAGTATGCTTGCACTCAGGACATGGAGTCAGAAGCATTTTTGGTGGCTTTCATACAAAAACTACTGTTTTGCTTTATCCTGAGGCAGATGTTCAGATTTCACAGCTGACAAGTCACACTCTTCACTGCATACATAGGTGTTAAAAATTTGCATTGACAAGACGCCGTCTACATGTCAGAACACATAAATGTGCTTTGGTAATGCTAGAAAAATTTCTAAATGACAATTTGAAAAATTGAAGATGTTACAGTATGTCACTTCAAATACTTTGCGTAAAGTAACATTAATTATAGTCAAGTAACAATTTCTTTACCACCAGAGGCTTATTTTCTGAATGTGTGTAAGAGAGAGAGAGGAATGACAATTAAAAAGGATTGAAAAGAAAATGCTGAACGAAAATAGGGAGAAAAGCAAATATGTATGAGAAAAGAACTGTGGTTGAGGAGTGCCAACAACAAGGAAGTAGTGTAGTTCGATGAAAGATTTATAGGAGGCAAAATGTTATTCAGTTGGTACAGTTACCCTGTTTTTTTATTTTTTTCACGTATCATTTGTGGACAGTGGCATACTTTTTGTATTTTGATTTGTTCAAACTGACTCCCCTACACATGCTCGAGGTGAATATCCTCTAATATCAGTAGCACAAAGGAAAAGATGATGAACAGCATAATGTCGAATGCTGTTTTCCCAAAGGAAATCCTTGCTGTCACAAACTTAGAAACTGTACCAGTTCACCTCTTTCAGGAGATTTCTCCCTTCTTCGAGTCGCTGCAACTCTGGATTTGTATATACAAGTTTAGGGGGTGCAGGGTGCTTAGCCCTCTGCAAAAAATCAAGTAAACATTAGTTTTTTGCCTTTTTGAATTTTGGGCATTTTTTTTCATTCTTTCAGCACTTTGAGTTTCAGGAAGTCAGCATTTCATAGTAGAACCATTCAGATTTGGTATTTAGCTCTTGTGTTCTCACTTTTTGTAGTTTAATTTGTTCAGCTTTGGTCTTAGTTAGGTACTCTAAGCAAAGTAATGCATTTAGTTCTGTGTTATTTTGTAGTATAACACATATTAATATTTTTAATTTATTTACTATTTGTTAACTATGTGAGTGGACTAGTCAGAAGACTTTCCAGCTGTGATCCGAGTTCTAAAGAGCAAGCAGTACAAAAATAATGGGATATATATGATACCCATTTGATAAAACATTTGCAGTAGAATTTACAAACATGAAGTTGAATTTAATGTAAACAGGTGATAAAAGTAGTTAACAAATGGCTACAGTCAAAATGTATATATGGACGCCAACAGTGATGTGGCTTCAGTGTTATAATTAGCAGAAACCTGTCAGCATCACCACTGTAATTCACAAGAAATACAAAGTCAATGTCTTGCATGATCCCTGTTTCAACAGACAGGACTGAGTAATGCAGGTTGCACTGTTTCAATAATCGTGCTTTTTTTGCCATTCTCAAATGGTGAAAAGTATTTGTCAGACCACATTTTGTCCCTTTCAATAGTTAGGCTGCTAATCCTGCCCCCCTCCCACCATCATCTTTTTTGTAATAGGCAAATTCACTTTTTGACTAGTTTGTTTTGTTTTTGTTTGTTTTTTTTTTTTGTGAAATGTTGCTGTTGCTGCTGCTAAGTGTTTTCACTTTTGACTGTTGTTTAGGTCAATCATTAACTTTGTAGGACTTGCTCAGTTTTGGGCCAGTTTAGTCTTGCTGTCTATCACCTTAGCACTAAAAGTTATTTTCTTTCTTCAGGTTGTTTGGCTGGACTTTGTGGTTGCGCTTTTGATACTTTTTCAAATTACTGACATGAATAAGACCTTGGGTTTCTGCCAGTACTTGGAAGTGTGGGCACAAAATGCTCCCCAAGAGAGAGCCAAACTGTGTCATGTATTTGAGGAAAGATCATTTAAAAGTCAAGTGCAAAATTTGTAAAAGCTTTGGGCACTGTAAGCTGCAAGAAAGAAAAAAATAAATTAATTTTGAAAGGTCTTTTTGCTGTGGAAGGACAGAAAGAAGAGAAGAAGGAAGAATCATAGAAAAAGGAGGAGAAACAGACGCATGACAAGATTTCTTATTCTAAAAATTGCCAGAAAGGAAGTTTCTCCACTCAGGTTGATTCATCCCTACTCAGGATCTTCAAGCTACCCCTGCTAGAATTCCTTTTGCCAAAGTTTCATTTTTACCACAAGGTAAAAACACGGCAGTTTCTCTGCAGAGTAGGAACTTTTCATATACCTTGAGAGTTGGCCATGTCTGCCAGGTTGACTGGGTCAGTTTGCATCCCCTGTTTACACATGTACTGGGACTAGATAATGATGATGTTCTTCTTGTTTCACTGTTGCAGTCATCACTTGTGGGTTATCCCTGCTGGGTAGCCCTCGGCCGGCCCGAATACCAGAGTAAAGGTTTCCTTCCTGCGTCGGCTGTTCTGTGAGTGTGGCTGACATCAGGTCATCAGGGCTATAAAGGGAGACAGCCGACGCCATTACATCAGTCTTTCTTGACATGGAGCCTGAAGCAGAACCGGATTTGGGAGTGCATCAGTTGGCCATTACCAGAGTGAGGATAGCCATTTAAAACGAAGTACCCCATTGGGGAATCTTTTCTTGCCTTAAACCGATGTCAGAGAAAGTTAATAACTGCCTCAGTTGTGGAAAGCAGATCCCACACCGAGACTTCCATTTTCTCTGCGTTACTTGTTTAGGCCCAGACCACGATGTTCCAGGATGTTGGTTCTGTGCCCTCTTTAATGGTCGTACCATAAGAAAAAGAGCTGATATTGTAGTGAGGCATTTTAGTCATTCTTTCCAGCAATGTAAAATGGCTTTGGTCTCTCAGGTATATGTTCTCCGTGTTTCACTGTCGTAGCCAACATATTTGGATTATCCCTGCCAGAGTAACCCTCAGCCGGTCCGAATACCAGAGGCTTTGTATTTCTGCATCAGTTGCTGTCGCTTCAGGACTGATGTCAGATCGAGACCCATTTGGAGTCCGGTACACCACCGGATCAGCCTCCTCCTGCTAGGATGTTGCTTTTTCCTCACGCGGTTGGGTCCGGAGCCACTTTGCAGGCACCAGCTTCTGCTGAGACCCCACCGACATCTAAAGTCAGAATTAGACCGATGACAGTGCTGTTGGTCAATTTGACTCTGTATAAAGTTTCTGACCCAGCTAGGCCCAAGCCTAAGTCTACCCCCAAAAAGGTCCCTTCCCAGGGCCCCAGCCACTGACCTACTTCTAGCCAGCCTGCCCCTCAGTCGCAGCAACTGCTCCGAATGGCAGAAGACCTGATTACTCTGATCAGGGGTAACCAACCCCACCCTCCTACACCAGCCAAAAGAAAGAGACACCTCCCTAGAGGGTCCTCACTGACCAGGAATCAGTTGATTCTGTTCTAGAGGAGTCTGACATGGAAGACCAGCCCTTAGCAGCATTTGAGGACTCTGATGCTGATGACCCCATTCCATCTGCCTCTCCCCCTGAGGACCTTTCCTGTGGGGAAACCCTAAATACCATCAAAGAGCGTTTTCAGTGGGAGGCCCAGGACTACCCTCAGTCTAAAAAGAGACTAAGGGAATTTATTGATTTGTCTCAGCGTAAGCCTCTGGCCATTCCTCCCATCTTCTATGTTGTAGAGGATGTTTTCAAAGAATCTGTCCTCTCTCCAGATTCTCTCCCTCCAGCACTCAGGAAACCTGACAGATACTACAGGGTGCAAGACTCACACAACTACTTTTTTTAAAAACTCTACTGCATCCCCTGAAGTAATTACTCAAGGCCCTAAGAGAGCTAGGGCTAGCTCTTTTAAAAATCCCATCCCAGCTGACAAGGAAAGCAGAGCTTTAGACAGGATGGGTAAAAAGGTTTACACCTCAGCCGCTTTAGCTGTGAGGGCTTTAAATTGTCAATTTCATATGATAAAACTTCAGCATAATGTGCTGGGACTCATTAAACAGAAAATATCTGCCATGCCTGACAGTAGCACTAACAGAGAATTAACAGACCTCACAAAATCTAGCTCTGAGGTAGCAATGCACTCCTTGCATTGTGGTTTTGATGCCTTAGAAGCCTCTGTAAGGGCTGCAGCTACAGGATCAGTTATCAGAAGGCACACCTGGTTAAGGGAGCAACCTTTGCCTGATCAGGTAAAATCCAAACTTTGAGATGCCTCTCTGGATAAGGAGCAGTTGTTTGGCCCCAAGGCCGAGGAGGTCATCAAGAAAATGGAGGACAAAGCCAAATCCATGCAGTCTGTCAAGGACACCCAGGTTCAGCAGAAACGTCTCTACTAAGCACTTGTCCTTTCCCTCTCAAGCAAAGGCAATGCAGAGAAAGGGACGCAGGGACAGAACCCCTTAGGCCGCAGGCACACAGCCAGCAAAGAACTAGGCATTGGTCCACTGCTACTCCAAGGCAGGGGAGTTCTAAGCCCACTACCTTCACCAGGGACTCGCAATGACTCCCCACCCCCCTGCCTCCCAGGTCTCCAGACAAGCTAGGAGGAAGACTTTCCCTCTTCGTAGAAAACTGGCAGGCCATCACCTCAGATCTATGGGTCCTGAAAGTTTCCAGAGGGTACAGATTGTATTTCAAAGAAAAAACAAGGAGGTCAGGTTGCCCAGACATCCCTGCAGACCAGACAGCAGAAGCTGTTCCTCAGATCCAAAAGCTTCATGCCCAGGGCACTATAGAACCCGTGCCTCAGGAACAGACCGGGAAGGGATTTTACTTGAGACTGTTCCTGGTCCCCAGAAAGGAGGGCACATGGTGCACTATCCTAGACCTCTCTACCCTGAATCTGTCCCTTCTGGTTCCAAAATTCAAAATGTTGACACTACAAAAACTACTATCCATGCTCCTGCCACAAGCCCTGGTAATGACCCTAGAGCTGAAGGATGCCTACCTGCATATTCCTACCAGACAGTCCTGCAGGAGCTACCTAAGGTTCAGAGGAGGGTCCCAGCAGTTTCAGTTCTCTGCACTGCCCTTTGGCTTATCCACTGCTCCCAGAATCTTTCAGAAAGTCCAGGCTAGCAAGTATGGCTGATGCACGGACCAAACAAACATGATATTGCACAAAAAAGAGACCAGCACCCGAAAGGCAAGAGCAAGGAAATTTTAATAGGAACCAGACCGGTTTCAGCAAAGTGCTTTCATCAGTGGTTAAACAATAATGGCATTGCAAATGCTGTTATTTATAGTGAATCCAACAAAGCAGTCCTGACATCACTTCCTGTGGGAAAAATTATTAGATAAACAATAATAATAAAAAAATTGAAAATGTGTTGGAAAAACAACCAATCGAATAGTAAAAAGCATAATATACATCGTATCAAAATGTGTTATCCATAAATCAGAAAAGAAATGTTACAATTTGTCATTTAGACCCGGTGGAAAAAGACCACCTAATTTCACAATCCATCTCTTTTCTTTATTATTTAAAAAATTATGCCATCCAGTTTTGAAAGATCTGTTTCCTGAAATTTTGTCAATAACAGTGAAGGAAAATTTGGCTGTTTTGTGGATTAAACAATGTCTGTATAAAGCATTAGTGGGTCTGGCATTCCTGATGTCCCCTAAATGTTCAGACATACGAATTCTAAATTGTCTGGAGGTTTGTCCTATATAAAAAGCTTGGCATGAGCATGTGGCCAGATATATAACCCAATCCGTACCACAACTGGCAAAACAATTGATATTATACAGTTGTCCCGTATTTTTACTAGTGAAGTTTTTTGTCTTAAAAAATATATTGGCAAAAAGAGCAGTGACCACAGGGGTAACATCCAACCAGTTTCTCCCCTGATAATGTAGTTTTTTGTAAAGGAGTGTCATGGTGTAGGATTTTTTTGTAGTGAGAGAAGTACCAAGAGTTTTTCCCTTACGATAGGAAAAAAGGCATCTATCCCCTAACCAGTCATCCAACCTTGTATTGGTTTTAAATATATTCCAGTGCTGATCAATAACATCCATGAGTTGACCTGTATTTCTGCCAAAGGTGGTAACCAGCCTAAGTTTATCCTGGTTAGAGCTGCTAACTTTGGATTTATATGTCAAAAGATTATCCCTAGATATATTTTTGGTCCATTGTAAGCTGAATTTATATTGTGTTTGTCGTAACCCCTCTGCAAAAATCTATTGGAGAGGTCATTCTGACAATGAGCAAGGTCCTCCTGTGATGAACATATTCTCTTAATTCTCATGAACTGGGATTTGGGAATATTTTTGATAATGTGCTTAGGGTGAAGACTGGAGGCGTGTAATAAACTATTGTATTGGGGATATTTCCTGTGAACCGTAGTACGCAAAGTATTATCTGGTTCCCTTTGAAGGTGAACATCCAAAAAATCAATCTCGTGCAGGCTATGGTTTACACTGAATTCAACACCCCATATGTTGCCATTGAGGTAGTCTATAAATTCCATGAGATACTCACTACCCCCTCTCCATACAAGCCAACAATCATCTAGGTAGCGTCTCCATATATCCACCTCAGGCAAATACAGATTGTGTAGTTCATTATAAATAATATGTTCTTCAACATACCCAATGAATAGATCCGCATATATTGGTGAAAATGATGCTCCCATGGCAGTGCCCTGAATCTGCCAATAACATTGGTTTTGAAAGTAAAAAACGTTCTTGGTAAGAACATGTTCTGCCATGCATATTAGTAAGGTGTTGAAGCCCGGATCATAGAGGTTAATTCTGTTAAGCCAATATTCTAATGCTGTCAAACCTGCCCAGTGTGGGATGCACGTGTATAATGATTGAACATCTAAAGTGCACATCAACCAGTGTGATTCTAATTGGCATTCCGAAACAATCTGTAAAAACTCAGTGGTGTCTTGCAATCTGGCCCCAACATAAGGTAATAATGGTTTCAAATATTGTGTCAAAAAGATAGACTGGCTCAGTAAGTGAGCCCATACCTGAAACAATTGGTCTTCCTGGTGGTGTATTGTAAGACTTGTGGATCTTGGGCAATAAATACAAGTATTGTTTGACAGGATCATTAACTGTCAGCTGAGATCTGGTTTTGTCACTGATAATACCTTCTTCTACTGCTAATTGTAAAAAAGCATCAATTTCCTTTTTGAAATTAGGAGTAGGGTCAGTAGGCATGTTTAAATAATGCTGAGTGTTAGAAACTTGTCTAATTCCCTCTGCCCAGTAATAACTGGAATCTTGTCTAATTCCCTCTGCCCAGTAATAACTGGAATCCATGACTACTATTGCCCCTCCTTTATCTGCTGGAAGAATGGTGATATCAGTATTGCCCCTAAGATCCATCAGCGCCTGTTGCTCAATTCTATTCAGATTGTGTCTGAGTGTATGCCAAGATAATAATAAGATGATTACAGATGACGGTTGCAGTTTGCTGTTTACACAATTAGGTAAAAAGGTCAAAATATTAAGAACTAACATTTGGCATTCTAGGCTTTTTAAGGCCTATCAACATCAAAATATTACCCCTAGAGGTCTAAGAACAAAATTACAACCACTAGTCAGTAAAACGGATGAGATACTACTAAGGGATTGGAATTTGGCTCAACAAAATGCTTCAATGGCATTCGTTAATATACTATCGTCTTATTATGACAGAACTATACAGGTCAATATCTGTGATGTACAACAGGTTTGTGAAGACTTAAAGAAATATGAGGATTCATCTAACTTTAAGGAGCTTTTGAGCAGACTATCTAGGGAATTGACCATCTTTGAAAATGGTTTAAAAGATAAAAAAACTACACAAATTTACTAGGGACATGGACGATTATGAGAGGGGAAAACCTTTTGAATCACAGAAAAGTGTCAGGTTTGCGGAGGGTACTAAAAATTCTACCCATACACGTAAGAAGAGGCCCAGATCTATTTTAAAAAGGGGCACATCTTTGAGTACAAGCTCGGGAGAGGAATCCTCCACCACAGATCCTGAGTCCACCAACATCAGTGATTCACCGGTTTCCAAAAGAGGTCGTAGCTCAGGGCACCCTTTAGGAACAGGAGACACAGGGGGGGACGGAAACACAGAAGTCTGAACTATAGAGGAGCTGTTTCAATCCATTGTCAAATGAATACTGATTGTTCTAATGTGCATAACATTTCTAGCCATGTTTTAACATCCACTGAGGAAACTTTGTTAAATAAAGGTCTGGCTTTTATACCAGGTTTCTTTGTAGATGAGAGCATTTTTGTTTCAGATATATTGGCCTTTTGTAGAAAAATTAATCTTAAACTATTTTTTGATCAGCAGGAACAGACTCAAAGATCTACTGAATTCAGATTCCTGAAATCCAATTTTAGTCCACCCATGGATAAACATGTTGCCATTTTCCAAAATGCTGTCATTAAGGATTTACATCACCGATTAGGATCTTGGCATACACTCAGACACAATCTGAATAGAATTGAGCAACAGGCGCTGATGGATCTTAGGGGCAATACTGATATCACCATTCTTCCAGCAGATAAAGGAGGGGCAATAGTAGTCATGGATTCCAGTTATTACTGGGCAGCGGGAATTAGACAAGTTTCTAACACTCAGCATTATTTAAACATGCCTACTGACCCTACTCCTAATTTCAAAAAGGAAATTGATGCTTTTTTACAATTAGCGGTAGAAGAAGGTATTATCAGTGACAAAACCAGATCTCAGCTGACAGTTAATGATCCTGTCAAACAATACTTGTATTTATTGCCCAAGATCCACAAGTCTTACAATACACCACCAGGAAGACCAATTGTTTCAGGTATGGGCTCACTTACTGAGCCCCTGTCTGTCTTTTTGACACAATATTTGAAACCATTATTACCTTATGTTAGGGCCAGGTTGTAAGACACCACTGAATTTTTGCAGATTGTTTCAGAATGCCAATTAGAATCACACTGGTTGATGTGCACTTTAGATGTTA
The DNA here is from genome assembly GCF_019279795.1 of Protopterus annectens. NCBI lineage: Eukaryota > Metazoa > Chordata > Ceratodontiformes > Protopteridae > Protopterus > Protopterus annectens. The sequence goes on along the minus strand of NC_056747.1, from coordinate 425,148,873 downwards.
AATCATTATACACATACATCCCACACTGGGCAGGTTTGACAGCATTAGAATATTGGCTTAACAGAATTAACCTCTATGATCCGGGCTTCAACACCTTACTAATATACATGGCAGAACATGTTCTTACCAAGAACGTTTTTTACTTTCAAAACCAATGTTATTGGCAGATTCAGGGCACTGCCATGGGAGCATCATTTGCACCAATATATGTGGATCTATTCATGGGGTATGTTGAAGAACATATTATTTATAATGAACTACACAATTTGTATTTGCCTGAGGTGGATATATGGAGACGCTACCTAAATGATTGTTGGCTTGTATGGAGAGGGGGTAGTGAGTATCTCATGGAATTTATAGAATACCTAGTTTATTACATGCCTCCAGTCTTCACCCTAAGCACATTATCGAAAATATTCCCAAATCCCAGTTCATGAGAATTAAGAGGATATGTTCATCACAGGACGACCTTGCTCATTGTCAGAATGACCTCTCCAATAGATTTTTGCAGAGGGGTTACGACAAACACAATATAAATTCAGCCTTACAATGGACCAAAAATATATCTAGGGATAATCTTTTGACATATAAATCCAAAGTTAGCAGCTCTAACCAGGATAAACTCAGGCTGGTTACCACCTTTGGCAGAAATACGGGTCAACTCATGGATGTTAATGATCAGCACTGGAATATACTTAAAACCAATACACAGTTGGATGACTGGTTAGGGGATAGATGCCTTTTTTCCTATCGTAAGGGAAAAACTCTTGGGTCTTACTTCTCGCACTACAAAAAAATCATACACCATGACACTCATTTACAACAAAGTACATTATCAGGGGAGAAACTGGTTGGATGTTACCCCTGTGGTCACTGCTCTTTTTGCCAATATATTTTTTAAGACAAAAAACTTCACTAGTAAAAATACGGGACAACTGTATAACATCAATTGTTTTGCCAATTGTGGTACGGATTGGGTTATATATCTGGCCACATGCTCATGCCAAGCTTTTTATATAGGACAGACCTCCAGACAATTTAGAAGTCCGAACATTTACGGGACATCAGGAATGCCAGACCCACTAATGCTTTATATAGACATTGTTTACAAAACAGCCAAATTTTCCTTCACTGTTATTGACAAAATTTTAGCAAACAGATCTTTCAAAACTGGATGGCATAATTTATTAAATAATAAAGAAAAGAGATGGATTGTGAAATTAGGTGGTCTTTTTCCACCGGGTCTAAATGACAAATTGTAACATTTCTTTTCTGATTTATGGATGACACATTTTGATATGATGTATATTATGCTTTTTACTATTTGATCAGTTGTTTTTCCAACACATTTTCAATTTTTTTATTATTATTGTTTATCTAATAATTTTTCCCACAGGAAGTAATGTCAGGACTGCTTTGTTGGATTCACTATAAATAACAGCATTTGCAATGCCATTATGCTGAAACCGTTCTGGTTCCTATTCAAATTTCCTTGCTCTTGCCTTTCGGGTGCTGGTCTCTTTTTTGTGCAATCCCAGAATCTTTACAAAGTGCTTAGCTCCAGTCATTGCTTACTGCAGGCAGAGAGCCATACATATTTACCCATACCTCGACGACTGCCTCATTCAGGCAGAAACTAAGGAAAAGCTCCTACAGGACCTCTCTTTTGTGCAGACCCTACTGACCTCACTGGGATTCACCATCAACCTGGAGAAATCCCAGCTACTACCCACATGAAGGATTACCCTTCTGGGCACCCTACTAGACACATCTACGCAAATGCACCCCCCCCCAACCAGACCTTTCTTCAGTCCTACTTCCAACAGCTGCCACACAAGACGCACCTCACAGCCAGGAAAATAATGCAAGCCCAAGGATACATGGCTTCCTGCATCCTGCTGGTACCCCTTGCCAGATTGCATATGAGGAAACTGCAGTGGTACCTAAGGAACCTCTGGTGCCAACACTCCCACTCTCTGGAGCACCAACTCCACTCATTCCTTGCTTAAGGAAGGAGCTCCTCTGGTGGGCCCAGGCTTGCTCCCTGAACCAAGGGCCTTCCCTTTGTCCTTTGTCTACACAAGCAAACCCCAACCACGGCTGCTTCAGACATTGCTTGGGGAACCCACGCAGGAACTCTGCAAACCCAGACCTTTTGGGAACAGGAGGTTCTAGGTCAATTTGAAAGAGATGCTAGCTGTGCAGAGCTGTCCTAACATTTCAAAAGCATCTGTCACCCGGGGTGCTCTTAATCAGGACAGACAACACTACTGTCATCTGGTATGTCAACAAGCAGGGGGGCACTCATTCTTACCCCCTCTGTCGCCTTGCCATGGAAATCTGGCAGTCAGCCTCCAGTCTGGGACTGCACCTCATAGCTCAATACCTTCTACAGAAGCAAAACACCCTGGCAGATGAATTAAGCAGACATTTAATGGATCCCCACGAGTGGCAATTACACAGGGAGACCTTCTTACAGATCAGTTGCATCTGGGGGGATCCAGATATAGACATTTTCGCAAGCTACCAGAACTGGCAACTGACCAAATTCTGCTCAAGACAGTTTCACCCAAAAGCCTGGAGGGTGGAAGCCCTCTCCTTCCACTGGGCCAGCCTGTTTGTGTATGCCTTTCCCCCATTTCCTCTGATACCCAGGGTACTACTCAAGATCAGAGAGGAAGGACCAAGGGCTATCCTGATTGCCCCAGACTGGCCAAGGCAGCACTGGTACCCCGTGCTCCTCAGCATGAGTATGCATCCTCCCTTTTCCTTGCCCTCCCCCACACAACAAGGAGGAAAGCTTCTGCATCTAGGCCTGGCCACACTCAAGCTAACAGCATGGCTGATTCCTCAAAGACGGATAGCTCTTCAGTCCTCAGCAATCAAGTATCAGACATTATTAAGGAGGCTTGTAGACACAGCATCAGGAAATCTTATTCCTCTAAGTGGAAGAGATTCACCTGCTGGTTTTCCAGCAGGGGCGCTTCCAGCACTACATCCTCTTTACCACTGGTTCTGGACTACCTGGCAGAGCTCCTCCATAAGGGTTTGTCTTACTCTTCTGTCAAGATTCATGCTTCGGCTATCTTAGCGTATGTCCAGGCGGATCAGCCTTTATTCTCTCAACACCTCTTGAAGCAGTTTCTCAGAGGAGTGGTTCACATCAGACCACCTAGAAGGCCACCTGGATCAGCTTTGGATCTAAACTTTGTCCTGGAAAAGCTGACTCTACCCCCCTTTCGAGCCATCTTTCTCAGCAAATCTCAAATACTTCTCTTGGAAAACTGCCCTTTTGCTAGCCTTCACTTCTGCTAGGAGGGTATCTGAGCTGCAGGCCCTTATGGCCACTGAGCCCTTCATCATCTTCCATGCGGACAGGGTCTCTCTAAGAACCAACCCCTCCTTTTTGCCTAAGGTGGTCTCTGATGTAACCCTTGACCAAGGCCATACATGTACCTTTCTTTCCTAAACCAACAAATAGCTGGGAGAGAATTCTGCATACCTTAGATGTGCACAGACAGCTGAGATTTTACCTTGACAGGACCAAATCAGTCAGGAAAACTGACCAACTATTGGTTTTGTTCAGCCCTGGGGCAGAGGGGAACCCATTACTAAGCAGACTATTTCCAAATGGATCTCTCATTGTATACATTTCTGCTACACCTTCCATGGAAAGGGTCCTCCCAAAACTGTCAAATCCCATTCTACAAGAGCAGCCTCTACCTCCACAGCATTTCTGAGGAGGGTTCCTACTAAGGAAATTCTGAAAGCTGCTACTTGGACATCTGTACACACTTTTTCACCAAGCACTACCAGCTAGCTACATTCTCCAAAACCAGGGCAGGATTTGCTTCTGCAATCCTGCAGGCTGTGCTAGCATCCCCATAATTTGTAAAGCTTTCCTCCACCCACTTCCTCAGCTTTGGCATTCTTCCCACAAGTGATGGCTGCAACAGTGAAACAAGACGAACATAGTACAGTTGTGTACACTTACCACAAATGTAGATGTTCGAGTGTATTCACTGTTGCAGTCCTGTTTCCCTCCCACCTGCCCCATTTCTTGCCTAATGTACATATCTTATCTGGGGCTGCAGCCCTTTGGGGGCAAGAAAAACTGATGTAGTTGTGTTGGCTGTCTCCCTTTATAGCCCTGACGACCTGACATCAGCCACACTCACAGAACAGCTGACGAAGGAGAGAAACCTTTACTCTGGTATTTGGGCCAGCCGAGGGCTACCCAGCAGGGATAACCCACAAGTGATGACTGCAACAGTGAATACACTCGAACATCTACATTTATGGGAAGTGTACACAACTGTACTTTCTTGGTTAAGGACCAAATAAAACTTGGTGTCCTCTATTTCTTCTTCTTCATTTTCAGGGCTGCTAGAGAAGGAACCTTTCCCTGCACTTCATTTGCTCCTGCCCTGAACCCTGTTCTGATACAGAGAATAGTGGAACAATTGTGGTCCCAGTGCTCTTTTTGTGTTGTCACTGAAGGTTATCCTTCCATTACTGCTGACTCCCTTGGTTCAGACGCATTCAACAGTGACCCCATCAGTATAAAGGGTATCTAGGCACTGGCTCCAGCCCTGAGATGACATCAATTAATAAAGTGCTATTTTCTGCTTTTGTGATTTCTGTGACAACATTGTCCTCTTTTTGAGGTTTGTTGTGTGGAAACCAAGCATTCATGCACATGACTTTGCCATTGAACTCTGGGAGTATAGTGCAGGTTGTGGTACATGTAATCATGGCATTGACTTTGATGCCTTCAGTTCCACAATCACTGGAACTAGTTCCAAGACAACTTCCTAAGTTGATAGACCCCCAAAATGTACCCTCTACTTTGGCTGCACTATGTAACACCTCATTATTTGGGTCATTAACCCTCTCATGCCCCTCCAAGGACTACCACTAAATGGTTTCTTTAGGGCCCGACTGTGAGGGTGAAGACTTCTCTTTAGGGATGAGCACCCTCCCCAAGTTGTCCAAGAAAGAGACTGTGTAAGAGGATGCACATGAACTCCCGACTGGCACCTCCCACCCCAGAAATTAATTTTGATAAAAAGGATGGCTCTTCTTAGTGACCTCTAGAGGATCCTAAATTGGAGGGAGTTCTGGAATTGATGTGAAAGAGGAAATCCAAGCCCATAGACCTTCCTTCCTAAAGGAAGAGATCCTCCAAGAAACCTTTTAGCCTGCCACAAATATATCTTGGGTGGTCCCTTCCCCAGATTGCATGATCACTGTAATTGTGGAAAAGGCTTGACAAGAACCCGATGTGCCAGAGCCTTTCCTGAGGAAACCTGACAAGACACTTCATCCTTTCAGGTGTAGACCTTATTGGAGCAAGCCTGCTCTGATAAATTCTGTCAAGGTGGTGGCAACCATGAAAAGGGAACTCTCATAGCAGTGTCAGTACATTGTTCCAGATAAGGATTCCCAGGCAGTTGTCATATAAGGAAGTGGGCCTTGGCATCAGTTACTTTTTGCTGTTATGGTACTGACCTAACTGGAACACATGACTTGTTTTCGTTGTGATGTGGTACAAAAAACTCAACACACTGAAAATGTTGCCTTCTATTGAACTACTTCAATAAGTAGAGTTGCATCTGGAAGTGTGCAAAGCATCACTTCCCAGTCCATGAGGCTGGTATTAAAATGGTGCATGGAGTAGAGGAAGATGCTGGCACAGGTATTATGATGTGATGCAAGTCATATGTAGTTTTGCAGAGAACATCAGGGCATCTTTCACCAATGCCACGTTTGACAGATCCTCACTGTTTTGACCAAAGGTGAAAAGAACATTCCTCCAGAATGAACAAGAGAAGAAAATACTCTTTACTGTTGAGTTTCAAGTTTACAAATCCGCAGCTTATTTTTGCCAGGAACCAGAAAGGAGCAAAGAATGTATGGTAGTAAACATCTCAACACCAAGCATATAAGCAGTGTTACAATAGGAACTCTTGCAGCCATGAGGTTTTCTCTAACCATTGCCACCCTAGGAGCAGAGGTGCACTGTAGAATAAGGGAGTCTGTGACCCTTTCCCTTGGGAAACAGCAGGAATACCCCCATGGATTTGTTCGACTGTACATCTCTGGAGGCATTCTCTCTATTCACTGGCATGATTGGTCAACATGCAAGGCAAGCAGATCAAGGAAATAATTTCCAGGGGCTATATAGTTATTTTTGACATTTTCCTGTCTGTTATCCAAACCTCTAATAGTTCCACTGCAGTGAATTCAAGAGGCCAAAGAAGAGGTAGTCATCCTCTTAGAAGAAAGTGTCATATAACAGGTCCTTCCAGATCAGAGAGGGTCTGGAGTGTGTTCCAAATTCTTTTGTAGTCCACAAAAATATGCCAGATTTCCGACCTAAATACATTTAAATATTTTCACGATGAAAACAAGATTCCAGATTGCAGATGTGCAATCAGTCCTCCCGTGTTTACTGGGAGGAGACCTGATGTGCTCTTTGGATTTCCAAGATGCTTAGTTGCACGTCAGAATTGCCAGGGCTGCCAGGAAATTCCTCTGCTTTCAAGTGGGTGTGAATCACTGTGCGTTTAGAGCCCTGTTCTTTGGTCTCATCACAACCCCACTGGTGTTCACAATATGTATAGCAACAGTCACCGTTCAGCTGAAACTGCTGGGAATTGGGGTAATCTCGTATCTCAGTGATTGTCTCCTTATTTCCACCATGAGAGAATCTTTAGTAAATGTAAGAGACGGCATAAGTCAACTGTGTCTTCCCTTAGGTATCACAGTAAAAACCAAGTGCCAGTGAAACATTCCAGGCACTAGTATTCAAGAACTGTCACTTGGATGTGATGCTAAAATTTGCCAGTGTGCAGCAACTTCTTTTCCCTGTTCCCTCCACAGGGTAAATACCCCAAGACTATCTAGTTCACCAGTGGTGACCAAGGGGTGACCAAGGTTTAGTATATGACTTTCCCCTTGATAATGAAGTCTTCAGAAATCCAAGTTGTGCAAAGATAGATTTATTCTTGCATCCTCATTTTGGCCTCAAAAAGTTTTGTTTCATTTCTTCTCCTGTGGTGTCACTTGATTCAGAAGCCTTTGCTTCTGGATCTTCTTCTAGGCCTTCTTTCTCACATGTCCAGCAAGCCTCACAGATTTGAAGCAACTCAAGTTAACCACATTTTTTTTCCAGTTCCACAAGTGACCAGGGTCGCTACTTACCTTCCCAGGGTGGTCCAAATCCCAACATAAGCTTAGGAACCCTGTACTAGAAAATTGTGCCAATACAAATGTCTCACATTTTTCATATGGGCTACTCAAAAAGTTATAGATCCATTCACAGCTCTCTTTCTATCTATACTTCAGTTTCTAGTTGACATTTTTATAAAGGGTCTAGTTACTGTGCTACAAGGATACATTTAGCTGCCATTTCCAACCTTCATCACGGTTTTAATTCTTCTTCTTCGTTACCAACACAAAGAGTACTTAAGGCTTTTCCATAAATGTTCTTTTTCTGCAGAGACCTCAGGCTAAAGACCCTCTTTCTCCATGAGATCTCAGTTGCATTCTGGAAAAGTTGACAAAATTTCCTTATGATCTGGCTGTGACAACAGAGAATAAATATATGCCCTAGGGACATTGTTTCTAGTTGCTACTACTTTAGCCATAATGTTTTCAGAATTGGAGGCCCTTTTCTTCCATCCACTATACCCGATATTCCATAAGGACAAGGGTGTCTTTGTCTGCAAACCCAGCCTTTGTTTTGCCTAAGGCAGCCTCAGAACTGAGTCTTGATAAGTGAATTAACATGTTAGCATTCTTCCCAGAGTATACCATCCTAGGTGAATATGAACTAGTCTTCCTAGATGTTCGCAGGCAGTTAAGATTTTATTTACAAAGGATTGATGGCTGTAGGAAAGGTGATCAGCTCTTCATTTCCTTTGCCCCCAACAAATTTGTCCAGAAAATTTCTAAAATTGCACTGTCCAGGTGGCTGTCTGACTTTTGTCCAGTATACATCTCTGTTAATAAAATGGTTCCTGGCAAATCAAAAGCTCATTTGACTTGATCTATGTCTATATCATTAACTTTTATAAGAGTGTTTCTGTAGGTGTCATTTGTGCTACTGTGACACTGGCTTCACTTTATACTTTTTTTAAAGTACTGCAAGCTGAATGTGATCTCAGGATCCAAGTTTTCCTTTGAGACCACTATAAACCAAGGTATTCTGTTGTGTTTCCACCCAAGGTGTTAAGACTTGGACCGCTCTTGAAGGGTAAGTAGGTCCCTGATGGAACTGGAAAAATCATAAAATTAACTTGATCAAGTGAGAACAGAAACAAAGATTATCCTGTCTGTTGTAGTGGACAGGCTGGATCATGTAATATATGAAAATTAGGTATTTATCATATGTCTTCATGATCTGTGTCCATCCGCTTCAGTGTCTACCCACTGTCCTTCCCCAGTCAGGTCTCAATTATTCATCTCTGCGTTGGTCTAGTTGACCCTCCCATAGCCCATGATCTTGTTCAAGTTGTCTTCGTTATATTGGGAGTCATTGTCATCCGTTAGCTTTAGTGGACAAACTGAATCTGGAGACATGAGGATAGAGAAGTATTATGGGAGAATAGGATAGGAGTACAAGCTAAGGAAAATCCTATGGAGCTGGATCAGTGACACCTGTGGTGACCAGTCCTGCCTGCAAAGTGGACTGACATGGCTCACGAAGATTTATCCTGTGAAGTACATAACTTCCATATTTGTATCAACAGAGAAAATTGAAAGATGTTATTACCACACAAGTTTCTGTTTGGGTGTGAGGTAGATTGCTGTAATGTATATTGTGATATATTGCAGTAACTTGTTCTTTTGGATTCATTGCAAAAGTTTTAGTGGGGTTATTACAGATTACTATATGTAACTTCTCATAGTAAATATTGTAAAACATTGCAGTAACTTAAGCTTGAATTAAGAGATGTGAAGTAGAGGCATGCATGACAGGATGAATAATACAGACCTTAGCCTGCATCCCTGAAACATTTGCATTTATTTTGTTGACAGTATAACAGAACAACAACTTAAAAGGTTACATAGCGAGAACATATTATCAAAAATCTCAAAAAAAAAAAAAAAAACAGCCAAATAACTGTGTGTAATACTGTAGACCTCCTATAGAAGGAGGCACATGGGAGATGCACAAATGACCTATGGGGCATACAAGTGTCCAAGCTACATGGCTTGTGAACACCACTGACTTTTTACTTTTAAAAGTGTGTATTGAAGCATTCAGGCCAGTAACACCAAACCTCACTATAGGTCTACTCAGAAGCCAATGAAAATGGCGAAACATGTTGCGTCTACGGCTTACCTCATTTCTGTTGCATAATGCCTCCATTTATTATTGTTGACCTCCTCCGAAGCCTGAGAAGCAACCATATTTTTCTTTAGTAACATGTGTGGGTTGAAGCATTTGTTATTAATTTACTTTCTTTTAAAATAAAAAAATGATCATCAGACTAGTAAGAACAGCTACATTCTGTGTTAGCTGTCATGACTTGTTTAGCAGACCCTAAGATTTAGTGGGTTTGACAGCTTGTCTTGAATGTTTCCATTTTCAGTATGCATACTAAATGTTCAGTGATGCAGGTGATTGTATAAATAATAATAATAAAAAAATTGGTCCAGCAGGTTTACCATGTTGTTTTGTTATGTTATTCATGACACGTATTCACTAGTTCTGCTGCCATTTCTGGTTTTGTCAACACCACCCCCATTAAATATTTTCTGATTGTATTGTAATATATTTCAAAAAACTGTGTATTTCATTGTGAGAAGTCTGACATTTCAAGTAGCTCTTGTTTATAGGTTAGTTGGGTTGGCGCATGTAATACAGACTACTTATTATTTTACGTTAAGTAAAATAAAAGGTATATGTGGGTGCTAAAGATAAGCTTATTTCTAGCAGTAACTTCTAGATAGACAGGAGTTAGTCATTCATCTTACTATTAATTATATACAGGAATACCTTGTACTGAATATTTTGTCTTTGTAACAGCTTTTTTGGTCTCTGTGTAATTTTAGTTGCAGTCTTGCTGATCTTTTAATCACCATCAAGATTTGCAACACAGTTGTTGCAAAAGGAAATGCAATTACTGTGGATTTTCCATTTCAAGTCTGTTATTTGTAAAGATTTTTTTCTAGGTGAACTAATTTAACTTGTGACCTTCTGCAGACTTCAGACAGAACCGATTTAATTTACTTTGGTCTGGACTAGATTTGATTACAAGTGCTAGGAAGAATGAAAAGGAACAAAACATGAATTCATTAACCTCTAAAATACAAATGAGTGCCTTACATTTGTCCCAGTGTTTTTCTTCTATGTTTCAATGTTGTCACTAATTCTTTAATCAAAAAAGTCTGACAATGGGCCTTCCATTGCAGTTAATCCTCCCATCTTTGGAATAACAAAACAAGAGATGATACAAGGTTCAGCAGCAGGGAAAATGCAAAAGGATTAACCTAGATAGGAGAAGGGAAATATGTGAAGAAGCTACCCGCAGAGATCAGCTGGAATTTTTCCTTCTTCTTTTTAACTTTTTTTGCAGACCTTGTTCTTTTCTTTGATATGTTATTTCCTCCTCCTGTGTATGTTGAGTTGAATTATGAGTTTCACTTCCAGATTTTTCTTTCTTTCTTTCTATTTATTTATTTTGCGTAGTTATTCTTGAGGGAGTGTGTAATATGCTTTGTCTCATATTCTCAAATGAAGTTCACAACAGTTGTAAACAGAGTGTGGCTTCCCATCTTGTTTTGCCTAACTGTTCCCGTAAACATCAGCCTTTGTTGTGAGAAACAGAAAATCCTGATTAAAATGTGAGGAAAAACTGAAGAAGCTTGGGTTTTTCCTGTATTGTCGGAGTGACTGAAATGACAGTTAACAGAAGTGAGATTACATGCTGTTGATCAGCACATAGGAATATACCCCTTCACAGATGGGGATTGCTTACTGGCTTGACATAGCATACAGCTTTAAATGTATTGACTTGGGTGTCTGACCAAGCTGTTCAGTCATTTTTGAATTATTAATGTCATCACTGTCAGATTTCCTGAAGTAATTTTAGATGCTGAGCAAGAGAGTCCCAGACCTGACACCGTATCTGCGTTTAGGCATAATCCCTAAACTTTCTGTTCTGAAGACTTCAGGATAGGACTAGGATCCAAGACTGCAGGCATTATTTTTTTTATTAATTCTTATTCATTACCTGCTGTCATTAATAATTGATCAGCCTCCTGTAAGCTTTTCCAGTCCTTTCATTTTACTGTATATATATATTAATTTGTTCTGGTCTATTATCTAGTGATCCACAGGGAAGCCAGCGCCTATCCTGTCAGTCAACAGGTTTAACCCAGAGAGACAGACTTGAATAGGACGTAGACAATTCTAGGCATACACATGCACTCCGACCATGTGTGCACCTACACTCAGTTTAAAGGCCAAACAATTCACCTAGCTATATGTCTTTAGGATTTCTCTTTCTTCAGTTATGCTCCAGTGGTAGATATGGAATGGAAAATCCCAACATCTACCAAGAGCATCTTTGAAAGTGTGGGATCATTTAATTCAACATATTCATCACAGTCATAGAGTTAATAAAAGAAAAAACAGTTTATCATGGCAGCTGGAACAGTCATAGAGTTATTGTTTGTATCTGCACAATAAATGCATCTATGTACTTGTAGGTGTATGTCGTATGTCATGCACTGTGGGAAAGAAAGTCATTGTAAGGCAACTATCCATATTGAGTTGAAAATCCAGACAAGTTTTAGGTGATGGTTGCCACAACAGAAAATTCAGAAAAGTAGTGGCACTGGGTATATTGCTTTGTATTTGGTGTTTTATATCTTTCAGAAGCATAATGGATAAAAAACAACATATTTTAATAGCAAATATTGCAACATTTAGAAATTTGATAGAATTTTTCTGCTAAGCGAAAGAAAAAAGTTAGAGGTGTTTTGCATAGTCACTCCTTTTCCAGCAGTTAAACTAGTGAAATTGCCAACTATAAGTACTGATTACACCAGAGTATTTTATTTTAATTATGCAACTTTAATTACTGATTTCTGTCACTGGCAAAACTGAACTGGAAGTCATATTTCAGCGAAAATATAGCACCGTACTTTACCAGGCAGAACTGGCAATTTAATTGAAAATTGGTGAGCTGTAATGGTTTATTAAGTTACTCCCTTCCATTTAAGTATGGTAAGAGTATTTAACATTTACCTCCAGTAAGCACTTAGTGCGTAAACTAATAATGACAGCATAAAAAGTAATGAGGTAATAATAAAGTATCATAGCTACATAAGAAAGAAAGCCATTCTAAAGAAATGTAAAGATTTCAAGCAAAACCATAGTAGGTTAACAACTAGCTTGTAGTCGTATACTTAACAAAATTGGGTCTTTAAGGCAAAAACCGTTATCTCGACTGCAAAGTACATTCAGCTGGGAAGAAGGTTATTTTCCTTTATATAGGCAGGTAGAAGACACCTTTGTGTATAGTTGTGTAACAACACTAGGCTGGTATGTTATAATGCTGCCGTTTGTGTGTTGATGTATCTTGAACTGTATGCCAGAACTCCGGGACCTTTTGCAGTTGGGATTTAACGTCCTGTGCAAGATATCATTGGTGTGTAGGGGCAGAGTTCCGCATGGATTGAGGGAGCTTTGCTGCCTCAACAGAAAACACCGTACAATGTTTTATTTTGGAAGTACATTTTTGTCAAGAAAATTCCTTTGTGTATATGAGTTTGTTGTAGCAAGGCTCATTATAATTCTCTGTAGTACTATTAATTTTCCAGTGCTTATTGTAGAGCGAGAGAGAGAGAACAGGTGTTAAAATCATATACCATTCTAGAAAAAATTTTGTAAAAGTGTGTGTGTCTATATATATATATATATATATATATATATATATATATATATATAGTAAATAGGTTGCCACTGTTGCAGTGACCCCTTGAACCCATGCACAAAAATGAGAAAAGATGTTGTGTATATATGCATATATTTTTATTTCATATATACATATACACACATATATGTATATATAAATCTATGTTTAGTGGTGATTTTCAGGCTTAAGAAATTAGGGTAGTTCCACGTATCCTCAACCCTTTGCTGATGTTGTGTTTATTGAATAGCTTGTGGTGGTCACCATAACTGTTGAATGTTTTTCAAATTAACATTGCTTACATTATAAAATAAACATACAATTCAAAAAGCATTCTTGTGCATCCAGCTTGTACAAAGAAAGAATATAAAGTAACATTCAGACTAAGCATGAAATGATGGATTCCCATTTTTTTTTTTATAAGTGTGACTTCACTTTTGATAATATCTTTGATAAATGCTTCAGCTTTCGTCAAATGTTGTCAAACATATACAGAACATTGCTTACACTGATGCTCCCCAGTCTTCAGTACAGTAGTACAAATGTATGGGTCCCAGTTAGAATGTTGAATGTTAATAACAAGCCCAGAAGATCAAAAAAGGTACTATAAAAAAATGCAGTAATGACAAAGGTGAAAATGTCGCACAGGGCATGTGGGTGATTACGCAAGATTGCAGTACAGCTGGGCTTGGGGTTGTGTGCATGCCCAGCTGTAGTGTGATCTCAGAGTTGGGAGATGTATAATTAACAGGAGGTGTGAGTGGTGCAATGTGGCTTGCTCCCCCTGCAAAGGAGAAGGAGAAGATGCTAAGAAAATGGATGACAAAAAGGCTGTGGGATACTGGGTACAAGGGAATATGACACATGGAAGGCCAGATATTGTGAAGCAGATGAAAAACTAGGATGAAGATAAGTGTCTATGATGCATATCAGCAGGAGCGAGAGGATGATAAGGGGTAAAATAAGAGGGGGTTACCAGGAATAGAAATGGGTGATGACAGAAATTAAACTTGCTGACAAATCCCCAAAAATTTAAAGCTGTGGATGACCATGTTAATAGTAGGTGCAGGAATATAAACAATGATGCAACCAAGGGAGGAGGGGATGCGAAGAGAACAGAGGGTCAAGAAATTGTGCAGAAGAGGGGAGTAAACAATGACACTAGAAGTAGTGGTAAGTAATGGTCATAGGGAAATAATAGATATGCTGGAAAGAATGAGGCCACTGATGGAATAGATAACAGTTTAGCTTTTGTGGAGGCTGTGCTAGGAAACCTTGAATGGAGCATGTCAGTCTTTGGTAAAACAACTAGAAAACAGAATGATAGGACCATTGTATTATGAATTTGGAACAGATGGTCTGACAGATTAGATGGCTGAGTTTGTCCACCAAAGAGCACAGTAGTTGGTATACTTCAGAAGAAGCTGGGGAGGTTCAGTGACTTACTCAACGTTTCAGCCAGTGTGCCATATGAAAGAAGGGTAAGTAAAGAGAGTTAAGGAATTCACTGCCAAGGTGAAGTACTGTGCATGGAGTTGAGGTATAACGTAGTTTGTTCCTGGATAAGCACATGGAAGAGTTAGATATTATTATGGAGAAACAAAGTGTGTACTGTTAAGAATTGTTGGATTGCTAAAATGTATTATAACAAGAATACTTTTTAAGTCAAATGGGATGGTGAGAGTAAGAGGAAATGCTATTACCGAATATATAGGCAAGTACAAGGGCTAGGAAGAATAGAAAAAAAGTAACAAGACTAAAAAGGGGGTACTGGGGTATGGGTAGAATTAATGAGTATCAGCTGATGTTATGTAATGATGAAAAGCGACTAACATATACTGTATGTGAAGATGGTATATGCAATGTGGATGCAGCAGATAAGGACCATGGTAGATACAGACTTACGTTCATAGGTATGTACTAGGCTAACGACCACCAGAGCGTTTATAAGCCTAGCCGTGGGGCATTATACACTATGATTGGTCTAATGAGGGAAGAGTAGAGAGAAATGATGACCTCTTTCTTCCTGGATGCAAAACCCTTAGTAATGAGATGTGCCACATAGAAGGACTTTCTGACCACACTGGCAATGTGGTGGTGGAAGAAGTGGTTGCTGTCAGCCTGTATCCCCAGATCACTTATAACGCCTTCAGTGTTCACTGGGCTCCCATCGATGTGGTAATTAGTGGAAACTGAGTTTTTTCCAAAGGGGATGGCGACGCATTTTTTGGCATTAAGCTTAAGGCCATAGTTTCGACACCAGTCATTGGTCTCAGTAAGGCTTTTTTGTAGGATGTCTGCATCACTTGAAGAGTTAATAATGGCTCCCAGCTTGCAGTCATCTGTAAATTTGGTCCGACCTTCTAGCTACTAATTGATGTCAGGTTTATTTTCTTGCCATAACTACATTTTGATGATAAAAAGCCCTTGTGAACAAATCCACATATCAGCTCAAGTAAGTGAGCAAGCAAAAAAACAAATAAACAAGTAAAAAAGCAAGCAAAGAAGTAAGCTTATGAATGAATCTGCTTGTTTTTGCTTCTCCAAGCCTCATTTTCAGCTATTTTCATACTTCTTTTTGGTTTTAGTAACAGGAGTTGAAAACTAGTCTTTAAGTAATGTTGTTTAATGCTTGGATTGTCTTGTGTAGTGTTAATGATCTCTGTTTGTTTTTGTTTTATTTTAATATTGTTTTACTAGTGCATTTTATTCAGTACATTTTCTTTAGTGCTTAAAGATAGATTGCATTTGTGCAAACATGTCTGATACATGAATAAGTAAGGGTTTACCAGGTCCTGCTATATCCCTTTGTAAAGTTATTTTGTTGGGTAGGACCATTGTTTTAGAAAGATGAACCAGTCATTTTGTACTTTTGTCTCTAGTATAATGGTTATGCCAGGAAGATACATTACCGAAGAGTGTTATTATGGATACCTTTTCCTATGTTGTGTGTGTAGTAACTGTTGTATCTGATTTAAGCTGTTCCTGTCCAGACACCAGAACTGATGGACTGGTTGCTTTGTTGCCTTTTCTCATGGGAGCAACAACTCTTGCTAGCTCGAGCTCCACCCCTATCAAATAAACCCTTCCCCTCCTGTGAATCTCCAAATCTTGTTTGCCACCATTGTGAACTTTAGTGACTTTGCACTTTGCTTGAGCCACTGAGAGGGGATTTCAGCTGTATTTTCCTTCAGATACATCTAATTTCTCTGTTTTATTTCAGCTTTGTATCATAGTTACGGTCAGCGTTAGCAGTCTTTCTTGCCATTTCTAACTTTTATTGGTACTTTACTGATCTTTCTCCTTTTCATACCCTCCCCCACCACTGTGTAAAAAAAAACAAAAAAAAACTTTAGATTTCCTTCCTGCTGTTTCTCTAGATCAGGGGTTTCCAACAGGCCTTAGGTCCACAATCTGGCCCACCAAAGAATTTTATCTGACCCTCGGTATATCCTACAATATATTGTTTTGAATGGACAGATACATGTTGGACATGGCACTGTGAACCCCAAACTTTGCAAAGTATGATAAATGTGCTGCTGAACTGTTTGGTAAGTGGCCCCCTGAGCCAAAGAGATACGACACTCCTCCCCTAGATAGTCAGTATAGTTAGGCAGTGTGTTATTGTTGTTTGCTTTTCTAGTGCAGTTAGCAAGTCTTAGCTTGATAAGATCTTTTAGTTGGGTAGGCTAATTGTTTGTTATGGATAAGGGCACCAAGGCTTCAGAGTTCAAAAAGTATAGACAGTGCAGGCATGAAATCTCTTCCAGAGATTCACACAAGATATGCTTTGAGTGCCTTGGAGTAGGGCATTTGGATGCAGAGGTGTACATTGTATAGTTTACGAAATTTGTTGGACTGCCACAACAAATTGGTCCTTAAAGGCTTGATAAAATCTGATTTGAGTAAGGAGAAAGGGAAAGAGCCTGAGAAGGATAAGGAAAAGGAATGTCGACTGATAGACAAGCATGGATCATCCTGAAAAGATGGAGGAAAGAAGGGCTGATGAACCTGATACCTCTGTTTTATAAAAACTCTCGCCAGTGAAGGTTCCTACTCAGTGGCTCCCTTATTAGTTTCTCTGCCTAGATCAGCATTCCCACTGAGACAAAAGGCTTCCAGCACCATGGTCTCTGCTCCGAAGAGAAGGAGATCAGGGAGCTTCTACTCAAAGCAGGAGCTTTCCCACTTCCTTTCCTAGTGCCCAGCATTAGCTGCTACTTGTTCTTCCAGGTCCCTCTGGTGCCCTACACAACTGGATTGGCACAAGATAATGTCTGCATTTGTGAAAGCACATTTTCAGTATGGTGTCATCTTGGCCCTTTCTGTGACTAGAGCAGTGAGGGAAACCGCCTTTACTACTGTTCCTGCTTATGCCCTGTTTCAGATTAGGGAGTCTTGGAACTGGCAAGAGATCTTTGCCAATGTTCTCAGCAACTAATGAAACTTTCTTTGAATTTGATGCTCCCAACACCAGATCTGTTAACACTGACCGTACTACAGCTGAGGAGCTCTGCACCATGCATTCACTGCCTACTCTGGTTCCAACTCTTTCCAGGCAATTGTCAATCTTGATGATGTCAAGAGTTTGACCCCCTTGGTGTTGAAGTCTTCCTTGGTAACCTCTGCTCCAGAGATGTCTGTTCCAGTAGTCTGTCCAGGTGGCCATCCTTCAGCATTGGCACTGATGTTACCAGTGCTGCTAGCTTTGGGCCCTGGTACCTCAGCTGAAAGAGTGGTGCAGAGTAGATCTAATGTGATCTTTTGCAGGTTCAGAAACATGCTAAGTTGATTCCACCCACAGGCACCGTTGAGGCATCAGCTTTGAGCCACTGGTCTATCTTACCCTCACAAGACGGAAGGACCTTATAGGTAGGGATTGGCAAGGTCTGAGATGCCTTCTTCTTAGGATAACTTGAACGAGTCTGCTCCAAGCCCTTATGGGAAGAGGTGGTATAAGAGGAAGCACCTAGACACTCCCCTTCAGATTCTCCCTCATAAAAACACCATATTTGGTGAAATACTGGAAATTATGAGTTAGAGGGGGTCATGGCTAGTCGACCCCCACTTCCCCTGAAGAAGAGAGATCATACAAGAGGCTTATAGGTCCTCACCCCCAGCAGCATGGGTAGTGCCATACTCTGACAAATGTGTTGACATGGTGTGTGCCAGGTCTTGGACATAGCTGGATGTAGTAGGACAATAAGAGCATTGGGCACCTTAGGGATAGAGAACACTGGAGCAAAAGCCTGCTTGATAATTCCATAGTGTTGTCAGCAGCCGCCAAATGTGAAGTCCCAGAGGATGCTGTAGCTGCCTATCTCCCTAATAGAGTGTCACGGATGATGGATAAGCTTAGAATGCAGGTAGATGCATCAGGTACTTTTTCTGAGAGGGCAGTGAATTACAGTAGACTCCCTCGAAGTCCGCCCTTGCTTTAACCAGACTCCTCTTTAACTGGCCATCAAATTTCTGCCATAGCCCTAGCAACAGACAGCAGAGAACAACACATGTTCTTCGTGTTTCACTGTTGCAGTCATCACACTTGGGTTATCTGCCTGCTGGTAGCCCTCAGTCGGCCCGAATACCAGAGACTTAGTATTTCTGCATCGGGTGCTGTCGCTCCAACTGATGTCAGGTCATCAGGGGTATAAAAACAGGCAACCAACGCCATTACATCAGTCTTTCTTGCCGAAGAGCCTGAAGCAGAAGCAATTTGCAAGTGCCGGTCGGCTGCTACCTGAGTTTTTGTTTACAAATTGAATCATCCTGAAGTCTTCTAAAGCTAAGTACCCCATTGGGGATCCTTTTTTCTTGCTCTAACCGATGTCAGAAAAAGTTAATAATTGTCTTGCCTTTGGAAAGCAAATACCACACAGAGATTTTCATTCTTACTGCGTCACCTGTCAAGGCCCAGACCACGACGTACCTCTTTATCGGTTTTGTGCCTTATTCAACACCTGAACCATTCATCGTCGGGCCCTTATTGTCATTAAATACTTTTGTTCTCGATCTCCGTATTCCGAAATGGCTTCCGACTACTGATATTCTGAAAAAACATAAGGATAAAGAAAGAGACAGACCGCACAAGTTCAAAGCTGCCAACAACGCTTCCGTTAAGCTAGTCGCCAGTTCACTGGTACTCAGTGAGACACTTATGCAGCCCCTGATGCCGCTACAGTGGATTTGCAGGCCTTTACCGAGACCCATTCAGAGTCCGGTATGCAGCAAGACTCTTCTTCGACTATGGAACCGGTGGATGTCTCTACCTTGGATGGGTCCGGAGCCGCTGAGCAGGCACTGGCTTCTGAGGAAGTTCTTCATACTACCGATGTTCGACACAAACAGACTACTTCATTTCTGTCTAAAAATACCGAGTTTCTAAGGCCAAGAGTATGCACTACGCCTAGAAAACCGACGACCAAAGTGCATGTACATGCTCCCTTGCCACAAAATAAAATGCTTAGAATGGCAGAAGACTTTATTAAGCTGATTAGGGGAAGTCAGCTTTCCCCTGCTAAGAGAAAAAGGGACCAGATCCCAGCAGCTTCAACAGACCAAGAGTCCAATGACTCTGAGGTTTCTGATTATGAAGGCATGCCCTTATCTGCTTATCAGGATTCTGATGTAGAGGAATACATTCCCTCTGCCTCTCCTCCAGAGGAGTTTTCTTTTGGTGAAACCTTACATACTTTAAGAGAGCATTTCCATTGGGAATGCCAAGACGATCCTCAGTCCAAAATGAGACACAGAGAATTTCTAGACTTGACACAACACAGGCCTTTAGCAATACCACCGGTCCTGGAAGTTGTTGAGGATGCCTTTATGAAATTCAATCTTACTCCTGATACTTTACCCCCTGCCCCTAGGAAACCAGACAGGTACTACAGCGTACCTGACTCTCACAAATTTATTTTCAAAAATCCTACTGCTGACCCAGAGATCATTTCCCAGGGGCCTAAAGGTATCAAGGCAACTACAGCTAAGAATCCCACCCCTTCGGACAGGGATTCCAGAGTTTTGGACAGATGGGGTAAGAAAGTATATACCTCTGCAACTCTTGCCATTAGTGCTTTGAATTGTCAGTTTCACATGCTGAAGTACCAACGACATATTATGGAACTTGTTAAGCAAAAAAAAAATAGCTACCTTTACAGACTGTGCAGAAAATAAAGAATTGCAAGAGCTTATGCATTCTGCAAGCCAAGTCAGCAAACATAGATTGCAGTGTGGCTTTGATGCCCTAGAAGCATCTTGCATGGCAGCAGTCACTGGTTCTGTACTGAGAAGGCATGCTTGGCTTAAGGAGCAGACCTTGCCAGATCATGTCAAATCCAAGTTACTAGACTCTCCTTTGAACAAGGACAATCTGTTTGGCACCAGAGCAGAAGAGGTTCTTAAAAAGATGGAAGAAAAAGCTAAATCTATGCAGACAGTCAAAGAATTCTTGCAAGTACAGTCTCCTAGATTCAGTAGGCATTGCCCCTCGAAACATTGGTCCTTTCCAGCCCCTTCAAGGCCATCTCAAACTAGACCCAGGGGAAACAGACCCCCCCAGACAACAGTCTTAGGGTATGCAGAGATCAAGGAATGGAGTGCCTCCACCACTAAAGCAGGGAGTGCTAAACCACCCCCTTACGGAAAGAATTCCTGATGACTTCTCAACTCCACCCCCTCTCCTATGGCTAACTGCTTGTGCCCCTGGGAGGAAAACGTGCCCTCCATGCCCCTGGGAGGAAAACGTGCCCTCCATGCAAAAAGTGGATTCCCATCACCAAAGACTGATAGGTCCTCAACATTGTATCCCAGGGGTACAAATTTTACTTCCACTCACTGCCAACCCCAAAAGGGTTCCCAGACCTCCCTCTAAACTAGTGGGTAGAGGCTCAAAACCAAGTCCAATCCCTGCTCTCTATAAGGGCAATTCAGCCGGTTCCTGTGGAACAGATAGGTTAAGGATTCTATTCCAGACTTCTCCTGGTACCCAGAAATGAGGGGACTTGGTGCCCAATCCTAGATCTTAGAATTTTCAACACCTTCCTTGTGGTACCAAAATTCAAAATAATCACCCTGCAGCAGCTTCTACCTATGCTAGCCAAAGATGCCTGGTTGGTCACACTAGACTTAAAAGAAGCCTATCTGCACATCCCTGTAAGGGATTTGTGCAGAAAATATGTACGCTTCAGGGTAGGATCTATGCATTATCAGGTCTCTGTACTTCCCTTTGGCTTATCCAGTGCTCCCAGAGTATTCACAAAATGCCTGGCTCCAGCCATTGCTTACTGCAGACAGAGAAATATTCAAATTTACCCATACTTGTACAACTGCCTGATTCAGGCAGACAGGAAATGGTGTTGCAGCACCTGACATTTGTAAAAAAAACCTTCTAACCTCCCTGGGGTACACCATCAGCGAAAAGAAATCAAAGCTAGTCCCCATTCAAAACATTGTATTCCTGGGAGCAAGCTTGGACACAGCATCCCAGATGGCATTCCTTACACCAGAAAAACAAGTCTATCTGACATGGCTATTTTACTCAAATGGCCACCAGAACCCAGCTATCCGCAAGGAAAATCCTGCAGGCCCTAGGGTTCATGGCCTCATGCATACTACTAATTTCATATGCCAGACTACATATGAGGAAACTTCAATGGTACTTAAAAAGTCTTTGGTGCCAACATTCTCAGGACCTGAAAACTGTCATTCCCATAATACCCTGTCTAAGGACAGAGTTTCTTTAGTGGGCAGCAGCATGCAACCACAACAAGGGACTGCCCTTTACCCAGCCCCAGTCCGCCCAGACACTTACCCAGAAGCATCAGACTATGCCTGGGGGGCACACATGGACGGCAAGTGCATTCAGGGCCACTGGAGCCCAAATCAAATGCATCTGCACATCAACCAGAAAGAGATGCTAGTTGTGCAGCATGCTCTGACAGCTTTCAAATCCCTACTCTCACCAGAACACCTGCTAATAAAAACAGACAACACCACGGTTACATGGTACATCAACAAGAAGGGGGAACCCACTCTGCAGACTAGCCATGGCCCTGTGGAACACAGCCTTGGACATGCAGGTACATCTGCAAGCTCAATTCCTGCCAGGCAAGCAAAACTCACTGGCAGACGATTTAAGCAGAAATCTCCTAGACCCACACGAGTGGCAACTAGAGCCACGCACCTTCAACCTTCTGATTCAGAAATGGGGGACCCCAGAGGTGGATCTCTTTGCCTACCCCTGCAATCACCAGCTGAGAAGATTCTGCACCAGGACACCTCACAGCAGGGCCTGGAAAGTGGATGCCCTATCCTTCCAGTGGGTAAATCTCTCAATCTATGCCTTTCCCCCTCTGCCCGTCCTCTCAAGAGTATTGCTCAAGATAAGGTAGGATTGACCAAGGACAATTCTGATTGCCCCAGACTGGCCACGCCAACACTGGTACCACCCTGGCATCTACACCAGAATGCAACCCTGCTCTCTCAGCAGGGGGGGCAGATCTTGCATCCACAACTGCAAACCCTAAATCTTGCAGCCTGGCTTATTCCTTGAATTCTCCCCCAGTAACCAGCCTAAGCAAGGAGGTGCTGGATGTCATCCTTGAAGCCAGAAGACCCGGTACAAGGAAATCCTATGCTGATAAGTGGAAAAGGTACTGCTCCTGGATTAAATCTAAAGGAGAGGACACAACTCTGCCCTCTCTGCCTCTAATCCTGGATTACTTAGCAGATCTACTGCACAGAAGCCTATCCTTCTACTCCATTAAGATCCATGCCTCTGCCATTTCGGCTCATTACAACACTGAGCCACCTCTCTTCTCTCACCCTCTTATCAAACAGTTCCTGAGATGGGCAAACAACTTAAGGCCGCCAAGGAGAGCACCCACCCCTGCTTGGGACCTTAACTTTGTACTGGAAAAACTCATGCTACACCCCTTTGAGCCTGCAGCGTCAGCAGAGTTAAAATTCCTCTCTTGGAAAACAGCCTTGCTTCTGGCCATTACCTCAGCTAGAAGAGTGTCTGAGCTACAAGCACTTATGGCTGTGGAACCTTTCATTATTTTCCATGCTGACAGGGTTTCTCTCAGGACTAACCCTTCCTTTATCCCTAAAGTGGTGTCCAGTGTGGCTCTCAACCAATCTGTCCATTTACCTATTTTCTTCCTTAATCCTCAAAATAAAGGGGAAAGGATCCTGCACTCCTTGGACGTGCAAAGGCAGCTCAGATTCTACCTTGATAGGACTAGGCCCTTCAGAAAATCTGACCAGTTACTAGTCAGCTTTGCAAGAGGGGCAGAGGGCAAGGCCATTTCAAAGCAAACCGTTTCCAAATGGATAGCACATTGCATCCATTTCTGATACAAGCACCATGGGAAATCAACCCCTCAAGGGGTCAGAACACATTCCACTAGGGGAACTTCCACCTCTACAGCATTCCTCAGGGGAGTCCCTACCAGGGACATCCTGGAAGCTGCTACCTGGAGTTCTGTACACACCTTCACTACCATCTGCCCATCTTTTCCAAATCCAGGGCAGGTTTTCTAGCCAGCCCTAACTCTTCTTGACTGCCTCCACCCTTCTTCATCTTTGGGAATCTACCCAAGTGTGATGACTGCAACAGTGAAACACAAAGAACATAGTACAGTTGTGTACACTTACCATAAATGTAGATGTTTGAGTGTATTCACTGTTGCAATTCTGGTTTCCTTCCCTCCAGCCCCCTGGTTTTCTCTCTCTTTCTCTCTCTAAACTATCTATGCCTTTTACTACCCCCCCCCCCCTTTTCAGGGGTATTGGTATTTACTTTTTACTGGTGGTGTTTTCCTCCACCATTACTTAGCTCCCTGTTGGGAGGCTCCTAACATTTGGGGCAAGAAAAACTGATGTAATGGCATCGGCTGCCTGTTTTTATACCCCTGACGACCTGACGTCCATCCTGGAGCAACAGAATTCTACACAGAAATACTAAGTCTCTGGTATTTGGGCCAACTTAGGGCTACCTGCAGGCAGAATAACCCAAGTGTGATGACTGCAACAGTGAATACACTTGAACATCTACATTTAAGGTAAGTGTACGCAACTGTACTTTCCGCCTCCTCCAGGCTAAGTAAAGGTGCACATTTGAGTTTTAGACTTCATATTCTTTAGAAAAATGCATACTAATACAAATCCTGTTATTCTAGTTTATTTATAAGCTGTAAATGCTGTTTTGTATGCTTTTTCTGATTAACCAGCCATTTGTTTATCCAGCCTAATGTCCGGTCCCAGTGAGACTGGATAAAAGGGAGTCTACTGTACTTGGTATATAGGATAAAGTTTCTGAGGGTCTAGCGGCCAGGACTGTATATACTCTAAAATGGTTGTTTACAGATGATTTGCAGACATAGCTAGAAAGCTAGGTGGTAAATGCTAATTCCATCTTCTCAGGGCAGTGGATGGAGCAACAAGATTGGCTGGCTCAAGCATTGTGATGCACCAGCAGGCGTGGCTATGCCTTGCAGACTTTGCAGATCACTGCAAGGTGACTTTCATCTTTGCTTCTTTTGATGAAACTTCCTTATTTGAACAAAAGGTTAAGAACAAACTGTTGCAATGTGAGAAAGAGGGCTGGATAGCTGTAGGGTTTAAGTTGTCAGCCTCTGAGAGGTACCTTCAAAAGATCATGAATGCTGTGAAAAACTTGTGGCTTCATAAATCCCAACAATCCCACTCTGGAGATAGTAGCAGTGATTGTCTTTCACTTCACCTGTTTGTGTGGTTGGCCTTAAAACAGAACAAATGGATCTGTGAAGTCATATCCAGAGGCTATTCCATACCATTTTAAGACTGCCCAATCACTCACCCTCATGTCCATCACTGGTACCACCCCAACAGAAAAGGGCAGCTGTAGCCATCGAAGAAATGGCACCAGACCAGAGAGGTTCTATATTTTACTCTTGCTTCTTCTTGGTGCTCAAAGAGACTAAGAACCTTAGACCAATTCTGGACCTTAGTCATCTGAATAAGTTTGTGAAGGAGTCCTTCATAATGGTCATGGTGCAGTCTATCCTGCTGTACTTGTAGGCAGGACACTAGCCATACTCCTTGGATCTCCAAGATGATTAACCTACTTGTCAAATTAGCAAAGTCACCCTGGAGATTCCTACTCTTTCAGGCGAAAGCCTATCATTATCTGTTCAGAGCCCTGCCATTCAGCACCATCACAGCTCCTTGTGTGTTTACCAGATGTATTACTGCAGTTGCAGGTTACATTCATCTGTTAGGGTAAGAATCCTTCCCTGCCTAGACAATTGGCTCGTCTCAACACCGTATGTGGAAAGACTTATTACAGCAAGACAATGCTTGTTCTACCTATGCCTATCCTTGTTGATCATTGTCACCCCAGCAAAGTCTCAGCTGAATCTCTCACAGCCTCTAACCTTTATTGGCTGTGAATTGGGTGCAGTGAGCCAGAGGGCCATGCTACCGCCTGACAGAATATCTGCCTTAGATCCAAGACTGCCTGAACTATCATGCAGCTAGTCACCGAATGTAGCTGCAGTTCTCCAGGTGCTAGGTGTAATGGCCGCTTCCATTCAGGTGGTTCTACATGCCACCACTCAACATAAGGGTCTTACAGTGGAGTTTCAGGATGCAGGGCACTGTAGCATCACAGCTGGTATCACAAACTATAAAGCTTTCAAATGTTTGCATGAAACACTTGTTATGGTGGTTAAATCCAGGCTGCCTGAATATAGGAACCCCCTTCACCCAGACTATATCCATTACAAGATACTTACTGGGATGGGGAGCTTTATCTAAACAGAAGAAGCCAAAGTATATGGACTCCACAAGAGGCCAAATTACACATCAAAGTCTTGGAGATGAGAACAGTCCTCATAGCACTGCAGGCATTTCATGGCTTGCTTTCCCAAGGTGCAGTATCCATTCATTCAGCCAACATGGTAGCAGTATGGTAAATAAACAAGCAAGGGGGAACATGATCTTATCTATGCAGAGAAACAATGTGGGTTTGGGAATGGGCCATAACATCACATCACTTTCTCATAGCAATGCACATACCAGGGATTTTCAGAGTGATTATGGACATGTTGAAAAGGTAAATCATGCTCCCACATGAATAATCTCTCAACAGTTCAGCAGAGCTCAAGGTCTTCTGAAAGTGACAGAGGCCATATTGCAGTCCCTTTGCTTCACTATTAAAAAACAACTCTCTGTTGTCCCTTAGGAGGTACTGCACCCAAGAGATGCACTTCCCCCATTTCCATTCACACTCTGGTTACAGAAAGCCAGAATGTGCAGTGCTAAGCTTAGCCCAATTTTGTCCCCACCAGATTGGTTCCCCCTGGTGTGGCATCATCTGAAGAGAAGACCACTTCTTCTTCGACACCATTGTCCTCTATACCCACCTTTTCAGGCAGCCTCACCAAGACATCCACTCTCTGCTTCTACTGGTGTCAGAAACACACTTTGTTCCCATCTGAAGTTGTCAGTTGGATTACTGTTTCACAAAGACACTGTACAAAAGATATATACGTGGGAAAAATGTTATTGGGCTACACAAAGTAATATAGATATTTCACAGCCCTTGTATCCAAAGTGCTAGCCTTGCTAGTAGACATATTTAAAAAAGGGAGCTAGATAGTGTCTGTTAACGTTTATGTAACTGACATAGTTCTAGTGGACATGTTTTAAAAGGGGACTAGCTATTCCTCTATTAAGGTTCATCTAACTGACATGTCCTTTTTTCATCAAAGCTTTCCTTCTTCATCCTTAGCTTCAAACAAACTATGTAAAGCTTTAAGCAAACTATGTAAACCATTCTTAAAAGGAGTCTATTACTCCAAAATGCCTTCATTTAGCCCTGCTCTCCCATGAGTTTTAAATTTCTTTCTGGAGAAATTTACACTGTTGCCTTTTGAACATGCAGTCTCCACTGACATTAAATTCCCTTCATGGAAGACCCTCATGCTGGAGTTGATTACTTCTACTAAACAGGTTTCAGAGTTGTAGGCTTTATCCTCAAATTTTCCTACACTATTTTTCATAAAGATAGAGTTAGATTTAGAACTAACCTATCCTGTAGGCCCAAAGTGGCCACACAGTCAAATTTGAATCGGTCAGTTTTCCAGTATTCTTTCCAAATCGTCCAAGTGGAGGTGAATATAAGCTGCATTGCTTAGATGTACAAGGGCAGCTCAAATTTTATCATTACAGAACAAAAGAATTCAGGAAGGTGACTATTCATCTCCAAAACGGTCATACAGGTCACATTGTCTAAATTAATGTCAGATTGCATTACCTCCTGCTGCCCCTCCAGTAATAGAGTTTTGCTAGCTAGACCAAGAGCACATTTTGTCAGTACACAAGATATGTCTACAGCCTTCCTCTGAAGTTTACCACTAGAAGAAATTTGTGCGACTGCTATGTGGTCTTCTTTGCATACGTTTCCCAAACACTACAATTTAGATATCCTGTCAGGCTTCCTTTGGATCCTCAGTCTTTAAAGGGCTATTGTCTTAGGCCTCCCAAGGACTGCTGGTGATTCTGCCCATCAGTTCCAGTATTTGGACAGGACCAGCTTAAATATGTAAGCTATATACTTACCAGAACATTAGATTTAACTGGTATCTGTCTGGACACTGGAACAACCTGTCCACCTAACCCCTCTATAGTCATATCCTGATCGACTTGGTACATAAACCTTCTATTTAAGGGGTAAAATAAAACATTTCAGAGCTTTACTGGAAAGGCTCACCCAATCTCAGCTACAGTTTGCTGTGAGGGAAAGGTTAGTTTGCTTTTTATTTGTTGTATTTTGTATTACTTTATTGGCTTTTTCTATTTTGTATACTGTGATTTGTTTTCCTTACACTGTTTTACTTGTATTCTGATTTTCACTGCATATTAAAGCTTGAAAAGAGACTACAGCTCTGTCTCTCGTGAGTCAGACAAAAATTGTTCTCATCCTCCCACCCTGTTACTGTTGTGATCTTAAACACCACTGTCTTTCTAGTTGCCTGCCCCTTATGTTAATTTGACCATATATCTCATTTCCTCTCTGCTTTTACTGGTTGGTTTAAGTAAGCACAAAATCATCATTTTGTGAAATCACTCCCCTTCATCTATTTAAATTTATTGGCCATCCTACTGTATTCCATAGTACCAGAATACAAAAGTGACAACCCCCTTTCAATCTATCTTGCTGTTTTAAAAATAGTAACTCTCCACTAAAACTTAACTTTTTAGACAGGTAAAACTTAAGTTACCTATTTGTACATCTAACTCCTCTAGTGCACACTGCAGTGTTTAGGATAAACCATTTTTTCATCTTACCTTTAAGCATCTATTGCAAGACCACCAGTTACTGGAGAGCCCACATTCTGCCTCTCAGTTGTCATCTTGGGATTAGTGCTTTTGTTTTCTCCTGGTGAGAGAAGGAGTGCAGTTACATTATTTCCTGGAGACTGCTGATCACCAGAAAGCTTAATAACTGCTTTATAGGTGACAGCTTGGAATCTGTGCTTATATTCTGATCCTGGTGAGAGTAGGAGCAGAGTGTATTGATTCCTGACTCTTTCTGGTTGGAGAGTGAGTGTCTGTGCTTAACATACCTGATTGGTCTGGTTGCTATTTGACGCATCTACCAGAAAAAGGCTACAAGTCTGCAGACATTTGCATCATCTGGGACAAGACTGTGGATCACCAAACAGGCTGTGGCCTGCTTCTCTTCTTGGGATTGGGGCTAACATTTTTCTTCTGGTGAGAGAAGAAGCAAAGGAGTATTGTATCCCAACAGAGTGAAGCTGTGCTGAGACCAGCATTAGTAGTAGCCAGGCAGTAGCCATTCATGTAACTCCTCACTTTTCATCATTCTTGACAAGCTAATTCTTTATTTTTCAGTAAGTATCTGCCTAAATACTTCATCCTTAAATTTTCAGGGTCTCCGTATTAGTTTCCCCTCAAGTTTTTGGCAGTGCTGGTCAAGAGACGAAGGTCAACACCTGCAACACACCACATGCAACACATAGCCCATCAGAACACCCACCATCACATTTCTCACATAAAAAAGCAAACCACATACCCACCTTCTTGGAGGCTGTCAATAGAAATCTACCCAAACAGCAGAGACCTCCAAGGCAGAAATGCACTCGACCACCACAACGCAGCACAAACCACACGACACATAGCTCACCTACACAGTGTGTAAACAGCTTTCCCAGTACACTAATCATAGGTGACTCAATAGTGAGGCACACTGATATCCCACTCAGTAGGTTAAATAAGGAGAAGGTAACAGTCAGCTGTCTATCAGGTGCCAGAATCCAACACATAACACACACACTCAGGTCACTCCACAACAAGTACAAGTATGACTCTGCCACTGTCCATGTGGGTGTGACTGACCTGAGGTGCACCTCCCTGGTCTACATGAAAAGAGACATGGAGGAGCTCTCGGATTATGTGGCCCGGGCAGGTATAACCCTTGCCCTGAACAGCATCCTACTGTCGCCCAGAATGATACCGTAGTAAAAGCAGAAAATGATTGACTTCAACAATTGGCTAAGTTTCTGGTGTCATTCTAAGGGGATTCAGTATATGTCTGCTTGGGATGACATGACTGACAGACCTCGATGCTTTGCCAGAGATGGCCTGCATATACTACAAGTCTAAATCTCAAGATGCACTTGCTCGAAGCACTCCTCAAAATGGAGATGTGGTAACGGAGACCTGGTTTAAAGCAGCAGAAAGCACCCCTGCACTACCAGGCTATAACTCATTCAACACCTTTCGGCTGCAGAACATGGACCGAAGCTCCAAAGGCTGTGCTGTCTCCATATTCATAAAGGATATGCACACCTCCAGACTAGCAGCCATGCATAACACATCTGAGATACTTCAGGTACAACTAACATTGGGTAAGATGACGATTCAAGTTGTAGCCTGCTATAGGTCCCCGATCATGTCCCAAGACTCTTACTCCACATTCCTAAGCACCCTGGAAACTATTAGGGTCCATCCCAACACTCTCATACTAGGTGACTTCAACTATCCCTCCATCAACTTGGAAAACTTCTCATGCACCAATATACTGGCCCAACGCTTCCCGGAATTCATCATTTCTAATGCCCTGGACCAGCTCATTCTTACCCCCACTAGAGGAAGCAACATCCTTGATCTGGTTATTACAAACATGGGCAACCATTGCTCTACACCAATAGTCAATTCCTCCCTGGTTAGATCTGACCACAAGCTAATCACCATGGAAATCCACATTTCACCCCCCCGCAAAAGTAACCACCATGAAAAACTTCTCCAAAGCTGACTTTGGGCTCCTAAAAACAGAGATGGCTAACTTCACGGCACCCATGTCAATGGAAAATAAATACATGACTGCCGAATCATACACCAGTGCACTGTATGAACACATACATAAATGCATGGAACTAGCCATACCTAACAGAACAAAGATGCTCTCCTCCAAAAAAAAAGGAAGCAAGTCTGGTGGTCCCCTG
Source organism: Protopterus annectens (assembly GCF_019279795.1). Classification (NCBI taxonomy): domain Eukaryota; kingdom Metazoa; phylum Chordata; order Ceratodontiformes; family Protopteridae; genus Protopterus; species Protopterus annectens. The sequence continues at coordinate 425,118,428 of NC_056747.1, read as the reverse complement.
CCATTAGTAAACTCTACAACAGAAGGAAGAAACTGTTGCAGAAAAACGTGAAGTCCCAAGACTGGAAAAACTCCCGTATTAGTCCCAACAAAAAATTTGAGATCCCTCATCAAAACCTCTAAAGCCAGCTATGAAGGCAGGGTTGCAGCAGACACTAAAAACAACCACAAAGCCTTTTATAGTTATATCAAGAATCTCCACGGCAATACCCAGGTTTGCTCTGAGTTACTGCACAATGGTGCCTCCTATACTGAGCCAACAGATATTGCCAACATACTGGCCGACAGATTCAGTGCCAACTCCCCCCCCCCCCAAAGGACCAATCACAATACCGGAAAAATTCCAGGGACCCAGCATTACTGCAGCACAGGTTAAAGCTGCATTGTCCAAGGCCAAGAATACAGCTTCCATGGGACCTGACAATATCCCTGGATGTGTTCTACATGAACTACAAAGTGAACTGGCACCACATCTGTGTGCCCTGTTCAGTCACAGCATCACCTCAGGCTTTGTCCCTACCAAATGGCGCACTGCTACAGTCATCCCTCTCTATAAAGGGGGAGCAACTACAGACCCTGGGAATTATCACCCCATTAGCCTGACGAGTCTGATATGTAAGGCTATGGAGTGCATCATCATGGACCTAATTAACAAGGATGTAGGGAATCTACAAACTCTAGATCCCACACAATTTGATTTTGTGAAACGTAGATCATGCCTGCTCAACCTGGTTGACTTCTTTGAGTCAGTCACAAGAACTGTGGATTAGGGCAAGGCAGTTCATACAGCCTACCTCGATCTGGCCAAGGCCTTTGATACCATTCCCCACTTAGGAATTATTGATAAACTCACCAAACTAGGCATCAACCCCATATCACTAGATGGGTTGCAAACTGGCTCACAGATAGAACCTACAGTGTGAAAGTAGCGGACTCCCAAGTCAGACTGCCAACCAGTCACAAGTGGAGTCCCACAGGGATCATTCCTGGGTCCTCTCCTGTTTGGCATCTACTTCTCGGAAGTCCAGGCCAACACAGAGGGACTCTGGCTGACCAAGTTCGCAAGTTTGGAAGCTGGGAGCCATTATTAACTTCCCAAGTGATGTAAACATCCTACAGAAAGGGCTCACTGAGACCAATGACTGGTGTTGAAACCATGGCCTCAAGCTTAATGCCAAAAAATGCATCATGATCCCATTTGGGAAAAACACAGTTCCCACTAATTACCAGATAGATGGGAGCCCACTGAACACTGAAGGCATTATAAGAGATCTGGGGACACAGGTTGACAGCAACCTATCCTTTGACCACCACATTGCCGCTGTGGTCAGAATGTCCTTCTGTGTGGCACATCTCTGTACTAAGGATATTGCATCCAGGAAGAAAGAGGTCATCATCTCTCTCTACTCTTCCCTCATTAGGCCAGTCATCGAGTATAATGGCCCATTTGGCATGTACCTCACTGGACATATGCAACAGCCAGAAAGGCCACAAAAGTACCTTATGAAGAGGATCCTAGGCCTTAAACACATGTCCTACAAGGGACAGACTCAGAAAACTCCAGCTATTCTCTGTCTCGTATCGTCTACTGAGAGGTGATCTCTGCTTGACTTGCAAAGCCATGTCTGACCCAGTTCTGATAGAAATGCTACATCTAAAGAAATCCCAATCCCTCCACACCACGCGCTCCAGAGACCTCTGTCTCATTACCACAATCAACAGGACATGCTGGAGGGACAGGTTCATAACCCAGAGACTACCCATGCTCTGGAATAGACTTCCCATGCATGTCAAGCAGAGCACCTCACTGGGCCCTCTTCAAGAGAAATCATGATGAGTGGATGGGAAATAGAAAGTTCACCTTGGGGATCACTCCAGTGGCTCTACTTGACAGAGGCACTGGGAACTAACGTCGGGTGGCACAATGCCAGGGCATTTCTATGGGCTAGGCTTGTAAAGGCTCCAGGGCCATTAGCCCTAGTACACACCTATGAACTTATATATAGTTCACTTTTATGTCATGTCAGGATTAAAAAGTGCTTGGAAGTCAGTATTACTGTATCTGGCAACTTACAGGAGAGCAAGAGGTGTGGGATAGAGAGGAGCTTGAGCTAGCAAGAGTTGTTGCTGGGAGAAAAGGTGCCAAGGTAACCAGGCGTCAGTTCCACTGTCCTGACAGATACCAGTTAAGTCTAACGTTCTGGTATATACATAACTTATGTTTCTTCTTTTCCTTTAGTACAAAGGATAAGTCACCATTTTGAACTCTTTTGTTGTAGCTAGGTCATGTTTCCAGGCGTTTTGCAGCTCTGCCTGTCCTCCGAGATATGTTCCTAACTCCTACAGTTGATTGTGTTGTCTCAGGATTAAGGCTGCTTTTTAACACACAGTTTAGGATTGCCATGTTTTATTACTGTATTGTTTCTAAACTAACACAACTATGTGTTCTAGAGGGCCTCCTTTCAGAAGTGGTTTTCTGTTTGTAAGCTGAAAGTCATTTCACACTGAAAGCATAATTCTGAGTGGGAACAGTCTTCTCTGTGTAGTAAGGATTAGTCAAGATATATTGTCTAACATTGCTTGAATTTTCACATTGTGTACTGTCTTTAAAAGCAAGTATCTAGGATACTGTTTTATTCAGGTACATTAAGCACATTTGTATTTCTCTTTTTGAGTTCTTAGTTTATGTCTGCATGAGTAGTACTAATAGAATGGTGACTGTGACATTGATTCACTCTGTTTATATGCTTGTTAAGGCTTTTTATGGAGAAAGTTTAGGCAAAGTGAAATCATACTTGGGTGAAAATGTTAACCCCAATACAGTATTCCTTCCTTTTTCCTAAAAACAGCTGCTGATGCCATTGCCTTCCCCATCTGTATTCTTATAAACCGGTCTATTCAAGAAGGCTATGTACCCCAAATCTGGAAGAAAGCGTATATTAATCCCCTCCACAAAGGTGGAAACAATAGTAACATCTCTAACTTTAGACCTATTGCCATCCTATCCCCCATCTCTAAAATACTTGAGAAATGTATTCATATACAATTTCTACCCTACCTCATCAACAATCATCTACTTACTCCCACACAACATGGATTCAGACCTGGTCACAGCACTACTACTGCTCTACTCTCCTTCCTTGAAACCATAAATAAAGCACGCGACTCTAGCTGTATTGTTTCCACACTTCTCTTGGATCTTTCTAAGGCTTTCGATACTATCTCCCACTCTCTCCTTCTGACTAAACTCTCTAATCTACAACTCTCACCCAATTCTATTAACTGGTTTACCAGTTACCTTTCCAATAGGCAACAAGCCGTCAAATGGAAGAAATCCACTTCCTTATTTCTCAACACTGCCACTGGTGTACCCCAGGGTTCTAAAGTAGGTCTCTTACTGTTTAACATTTTCATCAGCGACTTCCACCGCACTGTCCCTAATGCTAAAATCATCCAATATGCAGATGATTCAACAATTATCTGTGCTGCTAACTCCATTCCCACCCTGATACAACTAACACAAGATGCCTTCTCTACCACCGAACAATGGATGCTAGATAATCATCTAGCTCTTAATCCATCAAAAACTAAACTCATGTTATTCACCCCATCCAAAACCTTAACTATCAACATAAATTCATTCTCCATAACCAGTCACAACAATACTACCCTTGAAATTGTTCCCAGTGCTAAACTATTAGGCGTTCTTATTGATAATCAGCTTAAATTTGACACCCATATACAAAGTAACATAAAAAAACTCACCAGAAACTTGGTATGTTCTATCGCCATATTCGCTTCCTCACCCCATCCACTAGATTCCTCCTCGCTTCCACATATCTCATCCCTTCCCTCCTTTATGGTGCCCCACTCCTTACCAATCTACAATCCTCTACCAAAACAAAACTCTCCTCCTGCTATAATAAAATCGCCAAATTCATCACTGGCCACAGATCCTCCTCTCATCACTGCATTGCTCTTCACAAGCTAAATTGGCTAGAACTTCCCAACTACCTTATCTACACTCAACTAACTCATGCCCACAAGCTCATATTCAAGCCCTCCCTCTCCCCTTCTCTTGCCTCAACCTTCACTATGCACATACCCAGCAGACCCATAAGAACCAACACTCAGAACTTGATCGAACTCCACAAACCCACCCGTCCAGCAGGCAAACTCCTACTCTCTTTTTCCCTAGCCCGTCTCTGGAACTCCCTCCCACCTCATATTCGCAGCACCTGCAGTTTCCCCTCCTTTAAAACTCTCCTTCACTCACACTTACAATTTTGTGGGAATGCTGATGTTCCCATCCTGCTTAACATTCCCAGCTACTATCTTATCCCTTAGCCAAACCAGATCTCCTCTACAGGAACTTACATACTGTAAATAAACACTTACATTTAAATACCTTCACACTATTGTCTTTAACTAAATATCTATCTTAGTGATTATAGAGACTTAAATCAATAAATAAATAAATAAATAATTTGTAAACTCATGTGAATTGTTACATATTGTTATGCTTTACCTTCTATTTGTGTTATGATTTACTTTGGCTTAAATGTACTCTTCTTGCATTTTTACTATGTTTTTATATATTGTATTTTCACTATGTTTTTATATATTGTATCCATGGAGCTTTTCTCCCCAGGACTCCATTGAAAACGGGCTCATTTGGCCCAGTGGACCATCCTGGCAACCAAACTTCAAATAAAATAAAATAAATAAATAAAGTCATGAAACAAAGGGTGAGGGTAATTCCTGGAAATAGTTTAGTCTCACAATTAACAAACCTTTATTTCCCCAGAAATGGTCAGTAGTTGTGTAGATCAAAGTTTTTAATTTATGTTTGATCTGATAGATAATATTGTGAGGGCTTCAAGCCTGAAACAAGTGAAAGTAATTCTATTAAAAAAGATGTAATAAAAAGGGAATAGTTTCCCATCTTTAGCTAGAACTGTGCAGAAGCAGGTTATGTGGGTTGTATTATTTGCAAATGTCCCTGGCATAACTATAAAAAAGACATTTGAAATACATATTCAGTTCTTAATAGCTGCATGTGTCTATGAAAGCTAAGAAAGTTAATAAAAATAAAAATGAAGTGCTTAAACAGAAGTAAGCACAGAACATAAGAATGGTCAAACGTGATACATTTAATCTATGTACAAAACTCAAAATGCATTTTATTTTTGTCTTTGCTTGCTTATATTGATAGTGGTAATGGATTTAAGCTGATCAGGATGGTGTAGGGTAGCCTACGATGGCAGGTCTTTTTAGTGCATACCTTTGTACAGTTCCCCGCTATGATGGAACGTCTGTTTAGTGTATACTGTGTATGTTTTCCCCTCTTTTTATATAGCCTAGGGGTTTAATTAATGAACTATGAAGAAGCTGAATGTGAAATCATTCTTAAAATAGTATGCAGCACATCAGATCCCCTGCGTTAGGACCATGCCCCACCTCCACATGGGACCTTAATTTTATGTTGTACAAGCTAACCCTGCCTTCCTTTATACGTCTAAAACGAAATGCTATAAATGATTTTCTTACTACTTTTTCAAAACTTTACTAAATAAGCATTGCTTCAGTACCTTTAGACTACCTTGTCTCCACCCACATACTATACCCATATTTTCTTCTCCCATCCTCAGAGTTAAACTGTTTTCCACCTAAAACCAATCCTAATTTTCTTTGCCCTTCTCCCTCAGTAGTCAGCGTACATTTTCTTCTGCCTTTGTCTAAGCTTTACATTCTCATCATCTGCATAATTCTCAATATGTTATGCTAGTGTGCTTTCATTTAAGGCATTTTGTTATCTACAGTGTAAGGCACAGCACAATTCTGTTTCCAGAATGTCCTTTCACACTATCAAATTAACAACACCCTGTGTACCTACGAAGTGGTAAGAGATCTGGGATCACAAGTAGACTGCGACATTAACTTTGACCGCCATTCTTTCTACGTAACACACTTGATTAGCAAAGGCATCACATCTAGAGCAAAGGCGGTTATAACCCCTCTATACTCGTCACTAATCAGGCCCATAATTGAGTTTAACTCCCCTTTCAGGATGTACCGTACAAAGCACCTGCAGCAGTTGGAAACACTTCAGAGGTTTCTAACTAAGAAGATTAAGGGACTCCAGCACACGCCTTACACAGACACACTAAAGTCCCTGTCACTAAACTCAGTATTGTATAGACTTCTTAGGGGAGACTTATGCCTGGCTTACAGAGCAGTCTCCGACTCAAACCTAATGAATTTGCTGCACATCTGTAAATTAAATGGGACTAGAGCTACCCATTCCAGGGACCTGAATATGGACTGCGACTTGAATAGGATGTGCTGGAGGGACAGATTAGTCTCCCAGCGACTGCCACGTCTTTGCAGTAGGCTGAGAGTTCATGTGAAGCAGAGCATCTCTATGACAGTGTTCAAAATGAACCTGGATGATTGGATGGGGCACCATAAATTCTTACCGAGGATAGCACCCACGACCCTAATGGACATGGGCAGTCATTAATAAATATAATCCTGGGTATTGTGGTGTGGTATTACATTGGGATGAAATGGCTAGACTTGAAATGACCTCTGGGCTGATAGCCTAGTAACCTCCTATGGTCCTATATTTAAACAACTTGTAAGAAGTATTGATGCTATTCTTAAATATGTTATTCCAGTATATTTTGTCATTACATATATTGCATAACAAAAATGTTACTCTGTTGAGGTGGTTTAATTATTGTTTGAGTATGTTACTGTTTTTCCCAGACTGAGTTTGAAGTAGGTCATTATGTGTGTTCAGGACTTGTCAAATTTAAATAAATAAATGCATTATAAGTAATCATATCCAGTTGACATTTTTACCAACAAAATCATATCTTCTGCCATCTCCATTGTCATAGAAGGATAAACCTCTGACTACGATCAAGTGACCTGAGTTCAAATAGCAGCTCAGGCACCTATCTAAGGTGATGTGAGGAGGGAGGAGGATGTGGCTTTGCTGGGTGTCCTGTCTTTGGGGGGTAGAGGGCAGGTACATGTCCAGGTGCTTGTTCCCACTATATATTCCCTAGTGGACACCAGAGATCCAGTGAAATAACTGGCTTCAAGTGGGTTAGGGCAGTCTTGAATGATCATGTGACCTCCGAGGTGGAGCGACACTTTCACTGATGCTCATCAAACACTGGGCCAGTTATAGTCATGTACAGAGGGGTTATCGTCTTTTGGCCACAAAACTCCCTGGGGTTGGTTGAGTCAGCTTTGCTCTCTGCCGCTTGGATTTTGCTTGCTGGTGGAGCAAATTGACTATATGAAGCAGCAGTGAGAGGGGAACTTGGTCACTGTGGCTAGAGAAAAATAGCCAAAAAATATATATATATCATGTCATCTGTTCATTTCAAAAGACATGTATCCCATGTCTGCCCCCTTTCAATGTAGGTATTATTTGCCTAACCTCATTGTGTTTGTATAAAGTAAGTAACAAGACACTGAGAGGGTCCTGTGTGCATGAATTGACATAACTATTTAACCACTGATCATATGACATATAACTTGAATGATTATAAATATAATGAATGCATATTACAGACTAATTTTGCAGTGTATAGAGACAGAGCCCTGATTACAACCCAGAGCCGCCCCATGTTTGAGTATTAACCCAGGTAATAGCAAAGCCATTTGGAAGACAGAGTAATGATGAGGTTTTGCCTGCAGAACTTGTTTGGGGGGATGTAGGGGAATGTTTTCAGGACATATGTTTGTTACAAGTCCCCAGTAGGGACTGAGGACCTATGAAAGACATATGCTTACAAGGGAGGTTAGGATGCTGAGGATACATCATCTGTTCAAATAGGGACACCCTCACACCACCCATTAGATACCCAACCCTTGAGTATTATATGACATGCACAAGATACCAGTTGACTGCAGTTTAACAAGCTAATCTGCACCACTCCTCTTCTTGGTGTGATTCTGATGCTTACTAGGCAAGAGAACACAAAGACTTTAAGATGCCTAGCAGTATACACCTTTAAGTTGACACTTAAAAGGTCATGTTTCCTTTTTCAAGCACTTAATAGTGCTCACCTCCCAAGTCAGGTGGGAATGTACATGACAGTCATGTTGTAAATGTGTGTCTACCCATGTAGTCATCAAGATCCACCTTAAAGGAAGTCAAAGTAGTACTTTATTTGACCTGTAGTGGTGACTTATCCCACAGACTGGGAATACATTGAGTTTATATCTCCAGCAAGTCCTGTTTATTTACTGGTGTAGATTTAGGACCCTAATGTGAGTATTTGTAGAACCACTAGTGTTGCAAATAAAGAGAAGATGAAGTAGGAGTGGGTCCTTCATGGCTAGAAAACAGACACAGGTCACCTTGGAGCAGCCTTTTGGCTACTGAGTATAGTGAGAGTTGTAACTTCAAAGAATCCACATAAAACAAACAACAGATCAATGGAGTTGTGATGGGGGCAGCTGTGGCCCCCATTTATGCAAATGTATTTATGCAAGGGTGGGAAAAAGTCAACATATTTGAAAGTGTTTATGCTAAACATATCATTTTTTTCATTAGATTTATTGATGATGTGTTTTTTGTATGGAAAGGGGATAAGCCATTATTAGAAAAGTTTCTAGTTTATTTAAATAATGTAAACTCATTTTTAGTGTAGTACTATTTCTGTTAATTATCTTGATTTAACAGTGATAGATGGGGGCAAAATTGGTGAAGTCTGTTTTTAAGACAAATGTGCAAAACAATTCATTTTTACATTACAGTAGTATACATCCCAAAAAAAACAAACAAAACGAACATTGTGAAAGGACAGTTAAGTATGAGTGAGAGTGAGTTAACAGATAGAGATGCTGATTTTAATAGAGAGTATTAGTTTATGTAATAAATTTATCACGAGGGGTTACCCCACTAATTTAGTAAAAGAAAAGTTTAGTGAGGTTAACCAAATGAGGACCGATAAAAATGTGAGGGTTAAACAGGACAAACAGATTATAAAGTTTTGATGCAAATTACAAATATTATTGACACTGAAGCTATTAAAAGGATTATTAGTTTGAAATGGAATATTTTAAAATGTCATTCTGAGGTTGGTGCAATAGTAGGAGATGCTCCAGTTTTTATACAAAAAAAGGGAGAAGTTTAAAAAATGTATTTCAAAGGAAAACAAGACATACAGAGAGTACGGTTACAAATGTAGGCATGTTCAACTGTCATAACTGTACGTTATGTTATTTATTGTTGACAGATGTTGAATTATGTATAAATGGCTATAAGATAGAAGTAAAGGGAAGATAAACATGCAAATCGCATTTTGTTGTTTATTTAGTAATTTGCTGTTCCTGTAACTCATTTTATGTGGGACGTACTACTAGAGAGCTTTATAAAGGGATGTACGAACGTAAATATGCAGTGATGGTTAAAGATGAAAAGAATGCACTTGGCAAACATTATAAAGTTGGCTTATGTAAGGTTGACTTTAGATTTTTGGTATTGGGGGATATCAAATATTATAGTAAGATGTTTAATGCCAAATTTGAATTGGGGTGGCTAGAATATTCATGGCAAGTAAAGTTGGATGCCTGCCACCCACCAGGTTTGAAAGATAGAGAGGATTTTGTATTAATTAGTCATGTGATTAATTGTATAAGTATTTAAGTGACTTTGTTTTAAAGCATTTTTACATTCTGAAGAAGTCTTGTGTGTAAAGACGAAAGCTCTTACTGCTTTATGCTTTTTCTGTTAAATTTTGAGCTTGTTTTTTGTTGTATGTCTTTTTATTTGTATAGTGAGGGTTGTGCTAATCTGTCAGGATAGTTGAAAGATTCAAAGCGTTTGACTTTCTTGGTAAGGTATTTCTGGCAGCTTTCTTGTTTAGCAGTATGGTTCGATTGATCCATACCAAAGAGGGCATTATATTCAATTATGGGTCTTTTAAGGGAAGAGTACAGTGGCAGGAGGAGGACTTTGGATTTTGAAGACATTCCCTTGGAAATTAACTGGAAAAGATAGAAGGATTTCCTGACTATGGTAGAAACATGAGGCCCAAATGAGAGAGAATCAGTTGCCGACATAAGAACCCAGATCTCTTATGACCGTGTCTAACTGTAGGGAAGTACCATTTAAAACACATGCAGTGGGAACAGTTTCTCACTGCATGCTACTGCACTGCACCTTTTTGCATTTAGTTTGAGACCATTTTCAGTACATCAAGTATATGCATACTGCAGCCCTTGGATAAGTGGATGAACAGATAACAGTGCCCAGCTTACTGTCGACAAACATGGTCAACCGCACTTCTGGGTTATTGGACTGGATGTCGACAAAATAAGTGCCAAAGAGGAGAGGTCCCAGCACTGATCCCTATGGTACTCGACTAGTTACAAGTTTACATTTAGAGAGGATACTAACATCTTTCACAGACTGGGGTATGTTAGATAGCTAATTTGCAATCAAGCAAACAATGCAGAGGTTTACATTGTTTTTCTAAATTTTAAGAATACCAACATAGGGGGATAATATCAGAAAATTTGGCCAGATTGAGATGAGCATTGTGCATTGAGTGACTCCTCTCTATAGACTCTATAATCTTATCAAAGAAGCTTACTAGATTCAGGAGACAGGATCTGTCCTTCGCAAAACCAAACTGATTGGGATCTAGAGCTGTTAATTGCTTGTGTCAATATAAATGAGTTCTGCTAAAATATCTCTCATTGCTTTGCACATTAGGCTGTTGAAGGTGATGTGTGGATTTGTAGAGGGGCCACCTTTATGTAAAGAAGTCACAGTTGGCTAATTATCTTCGTGTTTCACTGTTGCAGTCATTACATTTGGGTAATCTGCTGGCAGGTTGCCCTCAGTCGGCCTGAATATCAAAGTCTTGGGTCCTGCGTCGGTTGCTGTCTCTTCTTCCATGACGTCAGGTCGTCAGGGGTATAAAACAGGCAGCCGACTCCATTTTGTTTAGTCGTTCTTACCGCGCGGTGCCTGAAGCAGATGCAGTTCGCAAGTGCCGGTCGGCCGACTCCTAAAATTTTCGAATTCAAGTTTCAGAACTGAAGTCTTCAATTAAAGCTAAGTACCCTGTTGGGGAAACTTTTTCTTGCTCCATACCGATGTCAGTAAAAGTTAATAATTGCATTACTTGTGGGAAGCAAATACCTCATAAGGATTTTCATTTGTACTGTATTCCTTGCCTAGGCCCAAATCATAACGTGTCTTGCTGCCGGTTTTGTGCTAGATTTAACCAATGCACTATTAAGCGTCAGTATATCTGTGCTTCAGAATATTTTGGAAGCAGATTTAACTACCCTGAAATGTCGTCTGATAGCAATCTGACTACCGGAGTTCGCAAAAAATGCAAAGAAAAGGACAGAGACAGACTGTCGAGGTCCAAAACCGACAACGAAGCTTCTCCTAAGCCAGTCGCTGGTTCGCCGGTACTCAGTGAGGCGCTTTCACAGCCCCTGATACCCGCTGCTTTCGAGTCGCAGCTCTCTACTGAGACCCATGTGGAGTCTGGCACGCTGAGAGATTCTCAAAGTATTGTACCCGCGGATGTCTCTCCCTCGGATGGGTCCAGAGCCGCTGAGCAGGCGCTGGCTTCTGAGGGTGTCTTCAGGCCTCAGCATTTCTATATAAAACCAACGCCAGCTTCAAAAACAAAGACAAAGGCAACTTCTAAGGCTAAAAAACCGGCGCATGAGCCACGTGTTCAGGCCTCTATGCCCAAAAAGCAGATGATCAAAATGGCTGAAGACCTAAATTACTTTGATCAGGGGTTCCCAACCCCCCCTGAAAAGAGGCCTAGGCAAGACACTGATTATGAATCTTCAGATCAGGTTTCTATTTCTTCTGATTCCTCTTCTGATCAGGAATTTTCTATACCACCCTATGAGGATTCAGATGCAGAGGAATCCATCCCTTCTGCATCTCCTTCTGAAGATTATTCCTTTGGAGAAACCTTGCATATTTTGAGGGAACATTTTCATTGGGAGAGTCAAGATTTCTCAGAATCAAAAAAGAGGCTTGGGGATTTCCTTCTTCTCCCTCAGCATAGGTCTTTAGCCATACCTCCTGTATTAGACATTGTTAATGATGTGTTTTTTGGAATCAAGCATGACTCCAGATTCCTTACCTCCAGCTCCTAGCAAGCCAGACAGATATTGCAGGGTTCCCGACTCACACAAATTTTTATTCAAAAACCCTGCTGCTGACCCTGAAACTATATCACAGGGTCCCAAAGGTGTAAAGTCCTCAACAGCTAAGAATCCTACCCCCTCTGATAGAGATGTCAGGGCGCTGGATAGATGGGGAAAGAAGGTTTATACGTCTGCAACCTTGGCAATTAGGGCCTTAAACAGCCAGTTTCATATGCTTAAATATCAACAGCATGTTATGGGATTACTGAAACAGAAAATGATGTTGATTTCTGAATGTGTGGAAAATAAAGAATTACAGGAATTATTACATGCATCAGAACAAGTTGGAAAGCTTACTTTGCAATGTGGTTTTGATACCTTGGAGGCCTCCTGCAGGGCCGCAGTTACTGGATCTGTAATCAGAAGGTATGCCTGGCTAAAGGAGCAAAATTTGCCTGATCATGTTAAAGCTAAATTGTTGGATGTACCTTTACAGCATGATACTCTGTTTGGAAATAAGGCAGAAGAGGTTTTAAAGAAAATGGAAGACAAAGCTAAGTCTATGCAAACTGTAAAAGACTTTTTACAAGTGCAGCCACCAAGATTCAGTAGACACTGGCCTACAAAAAATTGGTCCTTTCCTGTGTCCGACAGAGCTTCAGGGGCAAATCCAAGCGCTCAAAGGGCTCTAGATACTATTCACAGGATTCTAACAGGTCAAAGCAATAGGGTGCCTCTACCTCCAAATCTGGAGGAAATAAAGCACAACCCTACAGTAAACAATCTCAATGGCTTCCCTCTGCCATCACCAAGCACTTATCTTTTGGCAGCCCCCTTAGGGGGAAAACTAGCACTTCTTGCTCAAAATTGGCAGTTAATAACCCAGGGCAAGTGGGTATTAAACATAGTGTCCCAGGGATACAGATTTCATGTCCATACTCTGCCAGTTCCAAACGGTTGGCCAGATCTGCCACAAAATCAATGGGCAGAGGCACAGAAGTTACGTCCCTCATGGATATGGGGGCTACTCAGCCAGTGCCATTACAGGAAAAATGACAAGGGTTTTACTCAAGACTGTTCTTGGTACCCAGAAAAGACGAGGCTTGGCGCCCAATACTGGATTTACAAATTTTGAACACATTCTTGGACATACCAAAATTCAAAATGCTAACTCTGCAGCAGCTTCTGCCCATGCTGGGCAAGAATGCTTGGCTAGTGACTCTAGACTTAAGAGGCATACCTACATATCCCAAAAAGGGAATCGTGCAGAAGATACCTCTGCTTCAAGGCTGGCTTTATGCATTACCAATTCTCTGCACTGCCTTTTGGTTTATCTACTGTGCCTAGGGTCTTCACAAAGTGTCTGGCACCAGTAATTGCATTCTGCAGACAAAGAAATATACAAATCTATCCTTACTTGGACGACTGTCTTATTCAAGCAGAAAACAAGGACATTCTTCTTCAATGGCTGGCGTTTGTGAAAAGGCTTCTAACTTGCCTAGGGTACACAATAAACGAAAAGAAATCACAACTGGTACCCTCTCAAAAGATAACATTCCTGGGTGCAAGCTTGAATACAACTGCCCAGATGGTTTACCTTACGCCAGACAAACAAAGGCAACTGACTATTTACTTCAAACAGATGGCAACAAAAACACAGTTATTTGCAAGACAAATTCTGCAGGCCTTGGGGTTCATGGCATCCTGCATTCTACTGATTCCATATGCAAGACTGCATATGAGGAAACTACAGTGGTACCTAAAAAGTTTATGGAGTCAACACTGTCACAGTCTGGAAACAATGATTCCTCTCATTCCTTGCCTACAACAGGAGTTTCTTTGGTGGGAAGAGACATGTCACCAGAACACGTTGGGACGGTCTTACACTCTACCCCCTGCCAACCAAACCCTAACTACAGATGCATCAGACTATGCTTGGGGGGCCCACCTGGTGGGGAGATGCATTCAGGGCATATGGAGCCCAAAACAAATGCATCTGCATGTCAACCAGAAAGAGATGTTAGCTGTTCAGAATGCCCTGACAGCCTTCAAGGACTTACTTCATCCAGTACAACTACTGCTAAAGACGGACAACACCACAGTTATGTGGTACATAAGCAGGGGGGCACACACTCCCTACCCCCTTTGCAGACTAGCCATGGCATTGTGGGACACAGCCTTGACTTACCAAGTACATCTTCAAGCTCAATTCCTGCCAGGAAAACAAAATACTCTGGCAGACGACCTAAGCAGAAACCTTATGGACCCTCACGAGTGGAAACTGGATCCACAAGACTTCAGCATGATAACAAAGAAATGGGGGAGCCCGGACATAGATCTATTTGCCTCCCTCCAGAATTATCAACTGGACAAATACTGCACAAGGACTTATCACAGACAAGCATGGAAAGTGGATGCCATTCAGTTGGAAAAACCTATCAGTCTACGCCTTTCCTCCCCTGCCTCTCTTTCCCAAAGTCCTACTAAAGGTCAGACAAGAAAAAACAAAAATGATTCTAATTGCCCCGGACTGGCCTCACGAACACTGATGCCCAATCCTAAGGAATGTGTCTCAACTCCCTCCTTGGTATTTGCTTCAAATACCTCATTTACTGTCTCAGCAAAACAATCAAATCCTGCACAATCAGATCCAAACTCTGAACCTGGCAGCATGGCTGATCATGTAGTTATTCAAACAACACCTTTCAGTAAATCTGTGATGGATGTCATTTTGGAAGCCAGAGGGCCTAGTACTAGAAAATCTTACGCTGACAAATGGAAGAGATTCTGTGCTTGGAACCAAGCACAAGGAACTGACACAACAAAGCCAAATATTCCTCAGATTTTGCAATACTTGACTGAGATGCTTGACAAGGGCCTGTCTTTTTCATCACTAAAAATCCATGCCTCTGCCATCTCGGCTCATTACAATACAGAGCCACCAATCTTTTCTCATCTTTTGCTAAAACAGTATCTTAGAGGGGCCAAAAATTTAAGGCCTCCCAGAAGATCACCAATTCCTGCATTGGGACCTCAGTTTTGTGTTGGAAAAACTCACCCTGCCTCCATTTGAACCAGCTGCTACTGCAGATATAAAGTTTTTATCCTGGAAAACAGCTTTACTTCTGGCAATCACTTCAGCAAGAAGGGTTTCAGAGCTACAGGTATCATGGCTGTGGAGCCTTTTATTATATTTTACCCTGACAGGGTGTCCCTCAGGACCAGTCCTTCCTTTATGCCTAAGGTGGTATCCAGTGTTGCTGTTAACCAAACTATTCACCTGCCAACTTTTTACCCAAATCCGCAGAACAAGGGGAAGCAGATTCTGTATTCCTTGGACGTGCACAGACAGCTAAAATTCTACTTAAACAGGACCAAATCTCTAAGAAAAACTGAGCAGCTACTAGTGGCATTTGCTGCAGGATCAGAGGGAAAGGCTATTTCAAAGCAGACTATTTCAAAGTGGATAAGCCGCTGCATTCGTTTCTGCTACTTGCACCATGGTAAACCGGTGCCCAAGGGCATTAGGTCACATTCCACCAGGGCTGCATCTACATCAGCAGCCTTTCTCAGAGGGATACCAACCAAAGACATTCTAGAGGCTGCTACATGGAGTTCTGTGCATACTTTTACAAAGCATTATAATTTGCCTCTCTTTTCTAAGTCCAGGGCAGGCTTTGCCACTGCAATTCTGCAGGGCCTTATAGCTGCTCCTAATGCTATTTAGTTCCAGCCTCCCATCAATAGCTTTGGGATTCTACCCAAACGTAATGACTGCAGCAGTGAAACACGAAGACCATAGTACAGTTGTGTACGCTTACCATAAATATAGATGTTCGAGTGTATTCACTGTTGCAGTCTGGGTTACCCACCCGCCATCCCCCCTTTCTTCTGGAGATTCCCTTTCCTTCACTATATTTCACAGCCTTTGTGGTGTATTTGCTTTTAGATGAAGGTAAAGTTTATGTTGTTACAATTGCATGTGTATATAGTTATATATATTTTTTTGCTCCCCATTTGGGTGGCACCTGACATCTGGGGCAAGAAAAAAGAAAATGGCATCGGCTGCCTGTTTTTATACCCCTGACTACCTGACTCCATGGAAGAAGAGACAGCAACCGACACAGGACCCAAGACTTCGATATTCAGGCCGACTGAAGGCAACCTGCCAGCAGATTACCCAAATGTAATGACTGTAACAGTGAATACACTCGAACATCTACATTTATGGTAAGTGTACACAACTGTACTTTCTCCAGGCATTAGGCACAAACCCTGTGGATATGCTGAGGCTAAAAACTTTAAATAGATCAATTAGTACATATGTGGCATTGATGAGGATGCAGCCTGGTGTATTGTATGACACCGCAAAACTGTTACTTTTAGGCTTTGACATGGGTTTTAAGACTTGTTCCAAGGAGATTTCATGGGAAACTAAAAAGGGCAACAGTGTGGGTAGTTGAGGTGAAATTAGTATTAAACTTGTCTTCTAATACATTTACTATATTCCTAGAAATGAAGTATGTGATATCATTATAGAAGAGCTCTGTGTATTGCTGGATATTATTCCTTAATTTCCTAATATAATTGGAGAAAGATTTTTAGTTTTGTTTGGTAGCTGTAGCAATCATAAGCTTGGACTCTGCTTTACATTGTCTAATAATTCTCCTAAGTTGTTTGCTGGCATGTTCCATTGCGGTCCTGAGATAACGCGATGGGAATTTTTACAACTTTTTTTTATAATTTTACATCCTTTGTTATACAGTTTAATACTGGAGGCCTATTTCTGAATTTACCTTTATATTTTGGGAGGATAGATGCTGACTTCTCAATGCAACTGTTTAGGTGTTGGTAAAAGTCAGCTGGGTCCATTTGCAGGGGATTGTTGAGAATTTTGCATAGGTGTTTTACAAGCTGAAGTAGGTTTGCCCTGGTGAAGTCCTTAAAGATGGTCTCACTTGTGGTGGTACCACTAGG
This sequence comes from Protopterus annectens, assembly GCF_019279795.1. NCBI lineage: Eukaryota > Metazoa > Chordata > Ceratodontiformes > Protopteridae > Protopterus > Protopterus annectens. The sequence continues at coordinate 425,101,296 of NC_056747.1, read as the reverse complement.
CTTGACAGAGATGAGGACTGACTTGTGGTTAGATTTAACTGTGGCTGAGGAGGTAGATTGGGCGGAGTACAAGCAGGGGCTGTGTTCATAAGGACCAGTTCAAGGATATTAGAGACTCTAGTGAGTAGTTTTACAATTTGCTTTTCATTGGCCTTAACAAAGTCCAATAAATGCTGACTAATGGAAATCCCTAAGCAAAAAGGTTTTTGGTTTGATATTTAACACCCCAGTGGTGTTAAGATAATCATGTTCCTTAATGGGAATCTGTAGCTAGTAAGGAAGTAGTAAATGGATTTGTTAATGGTGACTCAGATTTTTAGGATTTTCAAGTTAGGTCATGGGTAATTTGGCATGAGATGTTTTTTTCTAACTAATACAAATACAATTATTCCCAAACAGTTGCCCAAGGTCTTGAAGGAGTAATAGGCACTAAACGCTGTTGTGGAGGGAGTGCTGTCATTGCATTGAAACCATGTCTCAGTAACTACACAAATATGAATGTGTTTGAGTTAGTTGCAGGAGGGCCTCGAGTTCAGGCAGCTTTCTGTTTAGACTCCTAGAGTTGAGTAGTGCCACCATGATGTTGTCCAAATTGGAGCTTATTTCTGCTGTAAGAATGTCCAGCTGAGGGACTGTGCCTAAAAAGTCACTATGGGGTCAGCAAAGGCTTTAGCCAGTATGTAGATACCCTAGTATGGGAGGTATAAGCCATCCAAGGCAAAACAGGAAGTCTTATCTATACTCTCATCCCAGGCTGACATGTACCGGATCCCTGTAGAATTATACCAATTACTTAGCCAATTATTAAAGCCAATTATCTTGTCTTGTTAGCCAGGCATCATTCTAGGTGAAGGCATAGTACCACTCCAGACTAGTGTCTTTCCTGCCTCTAACACATGCGTAGCAATTTCCGTTATGTTTGTCTGTTTGTCTTACTGGGTGCAACACATAGTTATTCACCCTCACATGGGCAATCACTAGCTTTGTCTGTATTAAGGGCCTTTAGGGGCATTGTGGCTTCACGGATCCTGGAACCAAACTGATCACTTACAGTCACCATGTTCTTTTCAATCTGGTAGGTGTTGAGTTTGAATTTCTGTCGCATATGACTAAAATATTTGCATAACAGACTTAGTGGACCTTCTAGGATTAGGTCTGCTTTTCTGGTGACTTTTGAATGAGCTGTCAATTTACAGTATAGTACATCTGGAGAAGGAGGAGGAGTTGCTTTGTGTGCTGGAGGCTGGGATCTTTTAGAGTGAGATCTAGGAGGCTTTGGCAATTTTTTTTCTTTACAGTGTCGTTATAAGTTATGAACCTAGTGGTGTGTTGTGACTGATGTGATATTATGGAGGTATGATACTTATCAATAGTGGGTTGGTGCAACATGTTTGCTTCCATGTTTCTTAAATATTTATATCTTTCACAGGTTGTACTGTCAACTTGTAGAAACAGTGAAGAGTCAGTGAGCATAAGATAGCTGTTGCACTACCTTAGAACACTGGTCACAGATGGGGTGAGGGCATACTGCTGATCCATTTTGACAGAGGGTAGAGGACTGGAGCTTGTCAGTACTCAAGGGTTGGAAGGAGGCTATTATAGAAGACCTTGAAAATGTATGAATGAAGTATTTAGTATAATACTCTTAATGTTAGTTTAAATGGCAGCTAATCATGCATTAGTTAGTGCAAACAAATAATTAGGTCAGCCAAGAATGATAAATAATGGTAATTCACATACTGACTAGTACTTAGATACCAGTGCACATCACAGTTGCACTCAGCTAGGAATCTATGATATTTTGGTCCTTTCTTCATCAGATGCAAAACAGCAGCACCAGTCCCAAACTGATTTCTGAGTAGTACTGTTCCAGATGTTGCTAGGTTTATCCAGTACACTTGCTACAGTATTTTTTGGTAAGTACCCTGGTTGACAGAACAGCAAGCCAAGCTGCACATAAGCCCTGAAGAGTTTCTGACATAACCGCAACCAGTCCAATCACGAAAGCTGCATACACACTACTCAAACAGAGAGAGAGTATGTGGAAGCAATGTCCCTCTGCTCCTTTCAGCAAGAGCAAAGCAGTAACACTAATCCCAAACTGGTTCCTAAGAAACAATTATCAGACTTTCAAGTGACTGGTAACCTCTAGGAAGGCTAAGAAGTAATGTTTCTTCGCTCCATCTTTTACCAGGAGCAAAACTGAAATGCTAATTACACTCTGATTCTTGAGAAGTTCCTAGGCCCTTCAGTGATTGGTAGTGTTGTTTCAGATGTTACAGATTTTAAAAGTAAGATGGGACTGTTCAAAACCATGGTTAACTAGGGCTTATAACAGTCTAAGGGGTGTGCCTTCCCAGTTTGATCTTTTAGTGGCCAGTAGAATGAGCAGGTAAGATGATAATGGGAGGAACTTCCAGAAGTTAGATATACATTAGGGGTGGGTAATTAAAAAAAATACCAAGTTTAAAAGCAAAATAGGGACTGGGTGGGTGGGAAAAAAATTGCTGCAGTCAGACATCAGAAGTAGTTTCAGAGCACTTGCAGCTCCTAGTGAATAAATACTTTTCTGTCCTGCTTACCCTAAAACAATGAGTAAAAAGGTCACACAGGAAAACCAATTGATTAAAACACACAAAAAGAAAAATCTAGCAAAACTAGAATTTCTACTGTATGATACCTTAAACCTCTTGTATCAGAGACAACACAGGATATATGCAAATTACCCTTTAAGGATATCAGGTGTTTCAGCTAAATGGCAACTCTGAATGTCCATGACTTTTTCTTTTACTTTTACTTTGTCTGTTTATGGACAATTTCAGGCCAATAAAGCAAAACCCTCTAGCTGTGGACATGCATGTTTTTGCCTTTTTATGGCATCATCATCAGCACAGCATCGTACCCAACTGATATCCATAAACATTAGGGTGTCCACAAAATATCCCAACTAACCTAAAATAAGCATTTCTGCTTCTCAGCTCCTTCTGCCAATTAGCTAAATTTAATTTATTTGCACTCAGCAAATGCAAAAGGACTGAATAACCCTTGCTAAGAAATTAGCACATTCTTGTTTTACCCTTCTATCCTAAGTAAGAGTTAGTCCCCTGCTCATATAATCCAGTCTTAAAATTAAAAAAAAAAAAAAAGATTTTTTCAAAAATTCACTGTCTTTCCTTGCTGTGACTAGGGACCTGCATGATCACTATTCATGTGTGATTAGTTAAACCTTTCACCAGAGGTTTTGCTGGCTCAACCATCACCCTGTGCCAGTCCAGTGAACTAAAGCTGCTGCAGGAGTGTCCGTTGGCTTCCAGCAGACGGTGCCCAATCCACACACACCCATCCCTACCCCTTAAGTGAAGATCAATATATATATATATATATATATATATATATATATATATATATATATGTGTGTGTGTGCATATATATATATATATATATATATATATATATATATATATATATATATATATATATGTGTGTGTGTGTGTGTGTATATGTATATATATCTATCTATATATGTGTGTGTGTGTATATGTATATATATATATATATCTATGTATGTGTGTGTGTATATGTATATATATATCTATATATATCTATATATATATATATATATATATGGATCTACTTCATTTGCCCTAACTTCCGATTGACCCACACCCATTTGCCCAACCCCATTTGACCGAAATTTCATTTGACCGACAAGTATTATTGGCAAGTAAATGGGATATGGCCCTTCCCCACTGTAGTGCGACCCTGGAGTTAGAATATATAGTTAGGGGGGTGTGGGGGGCAAAGCCCCCCACTTACTTTTGTTTTACTAAGCAATATTAAAGCAAAACTAAACAATATAATGTGAAATTAAGTGGGAGGCTTCGCCCCTCACACCCCCCATTGTGGGGACCTGTGCCTCCCATACCCCCCAACTATATATTCTAACTACAAGGTCGCACTACAGTGGGGAAGGGGGCATATCCCATTTACTTGCCAGTAATACTTGTCGGTCAAATGAAGTATCGGTCAAATGTAATTTCGGTCATTTGGTGTCGGTCAATTGGAAGTTAGGGCAAATGAAGTAGACATATATATATATATATATATGTGTGTGTGTAAATATGTGTGTATATATATATATATATATATATTTTTTTTTTTTTTTTTTTTTAAACTGTAGCAAGTACTTTTTATAATTTATAGCCTGCATGAAGTGCTACAGAGTTCAGGTTTTAATTAAAAAAATGCTTTAAAGTAAATTGTAGCAAACTGCTTGCTACAGTTTATACTCTTACTACAGTGTTACTACAGTGTATACTCTGCATGGAATGGTACAGCATTCAGGTGTTAATAAAAAAAAAAATAAATAAGTGCTTTAAATTAAACTCTAGCAAACAAATTGCTACAGTTTATACTCTGCACAGAGTGCTACCTACATCACTCAGGTTTTAATTAAAAAAGACGTACTTTAAACTATAGCAAATTGCTTGCTACAGTTTAGACAGTACAGGGAGTGCTACAGTGTTCAGGTTTAACTGTACATGCATTACTGGCTTTTAAAAGCCGGCATACATTAAAGAGTGATTAGGATTGGTCAATCGTATTTCCAACACAGCCACTGGCAGTTGCCCTTCTCATTCTACCCTAGCAACACTACTGCATTTCACATATGTGGAAAGACATCATCTGGGTGGTTATGAACTTGTGCAACTCCCTCATTGTCTTTCCACACCTAATGCCCACGCAAAAGTCCTCCCATAAATATTCTGTTTGCCTAATATTTCTCTTATTCTGAATTATTCAATTTTGTAGTAAAACAGTATATCTGATGTTGTCAGTTTTCATTCTTTCCTTGACTGTTTGGTTCAGCTCCGAACTTCGGATTTGACTCTCCTGTTACTAAAGCTCGTGGTAACCAAAAAGCTCTCGAGACTCTCCTTTACCGCATAATACACCAACCCCAAACATACCCAGATCTTGTTTGCTGCTTTTCGTGAAAAGACGTGAACAGCTGTAGCTCTCAACTTTTTTCAGATAAGTGATAATTTTTTTCCCTTACAAATCTCTCTGTTGTCTTAGGTTTCTCTCATATAGTTATTCCTTTACCCTCATACAAATTTTACGTTTCATACGTTTTCAGATAAGTGATCATTTTTTTCCCTTACAAATCTCTCTGTTGTCTTAGGTTTCTCTCATATAGTTATTCCCTTACCCTCATACAAATTTTACGTTTCATACGTTTTTCTCCCCCCTTTCTTGTTATACACACTGGTGAAATTCTATTACCATTGTTGGTATTCTTTTGATTTTCTTATATTTTCTTCCTAAAAAAAAACAAAAAAACTTTTCTTGTATTACCTTTGTCGCTGACATGGCTGAGAAGGGTCCTTCAGGCTTCAAAAAGTACAAAATGTGTTTAAAGTGTGGGCACAACTTGCCTCTTTCAAATGCTCCCACTGTTGGTGTATATTGTTTAGGCCCACGGCATCTTCAGGAGGATTTCTGTATTTGCCACAGTTTCATATCTGTGGTGGATAGGAAAAACAAGCTTATCCTGAAAGGTTTGTTGCTATGATCCTTTGGTGAAGCTATTGCTGGGGCTCAGTCCCCAAGGTTAAAGCTAAGGAGTCCAAATGTCTGTCTCTGAAGCCTTCATTTTCTCGACTCTAACATTGGAGTTTTCCAGGAAGAGCTCTAAATTGGATCCAAGAATATCACAAAGTTCTGTCCCATGGATCCGAAGAAAAAGAAAGTAATGAATCCTACATCCTCTGATCTGACTAAGAAACATATGGATCTGACTGTGTTGGGTCCCACTGGTCTTCCAAGGACCAGGTGTTCCCCCTCTCTTGATCTTGTGCCTTTAGGGTTCCTTCATCTTTTTTGGAAAGGCACTGATCAAAGTCACATTCCCTTGCCTTGTCTCGTTCATCCAGGAAGTTGAGGAAGATGTGGACAGAATGATGATGAAGTTCCTCTTGGCACAGATCCAGATGGGTGTTTTACTGTCTCCTACTACCTCAGGTCAGGAGGCCTGTCCGTCTACCACATCACCACTTCATACTCCTTCTCTGATCTATTCGGTTGCTTCAGTGTCTCTGACTCCAAGTCTTTTGTGTCCGTCTGGCTTGGATCCAAAAATAACCTTATCTTCGTATCTGAAGCTAACTTTGAGTGCTCTGGCCCCAACTTCTTCATATCTGGATGAGTCTTGGAGCAGAAACTTCCTTGTCAGCTTCAAGGCATTGGAGTCAACTCCTAAGTCTTCTTTGAGCTGTCTCTGCACCTTGGTGCTTCGGCACGGGGTGGCTCAGCTCTGACTTCCTCCTTGGGGAGATTGCTTTGGGGCGGGGGGGAGACAGCGGTCCGGAAGCCTGCCTTCTCAGCACCAAGGTCTTCCTTCTCTTCGGAGCAGTCTGCCTTCGATATAGTGAAGAGGGTATTTTCTGCTCCAACAGGATGGATGGATCCAATCCCCTTGGATCCTCTATCTAGTTCCCAGATGTCTCTACGCTTGGAGCCTCATCATTCTTTGCCACAGGGACAGCCAGCTCGAGACCCCCAGACCACCCTGCAGGGTTTTATAGTCGCTTCAGACACTTCCCCAGAGCACCCCACAGATGAAGTTCCTAGGAAGAGAGAGTGCATGAGGAGGGTCTTAGACTCTCCACAAGAGTCGGTCACTGAGGGTACTGATTTCAACAAGGGTAAATGGTCCCCATGATCACCTCCAGAAGACATCTCATTTGGAGACATTCTTGAGATCCTTAAATAGAAACATGGTTGGACCCCAGCCACACTTCACTGGAGGAGTCAGTATTTCTGGAGGCCTTTGGAGTTGGCCCACCGACAACCTCATTGATTTGGTTTCTCAGCTCAGTAAATACCTAAGAGGCCAGACAGGATTATTCTGGCTCCACCTTTTGGGAAAGAATTTTGGGACAAGGTGGTGGCCATGAATGCCATGGTCAATGGCGGTGGCTACCAAAAAGAAACTTGCCAAACAAATTTCCTCTTTTCATCCCCTAACAGGAAGTCTAGGGCAATGGAGAGGTTTGGGAAGCATGTCTATGCATCAGTGACCTTTGCCCTTAGATCACTGAACTGTTTGGCACATTTTACTAAAGGACATGTTTTGCAAAAGGACATGATCAAAGAATGTTCAAAATCCCTTTCGGGGACCATTTCTGTTGATGTCCAGTCATCTGTGACCTTTCAGGTGACTTCCCTCAATCCATCTGGAAGTCATCCATGAAGCTTATTTTGCTTGCAGCCGAAGATGCCTCAAGGGCAGGGGGTTCAGACATATCTATTAAGGCAGTTTGACTAGATGAGCTTGTGATTTTGCGGAGCCTTTCAAGTCCTCGTTCGTCAATGCTGTCTTTGACAGCAGTTCTTTGTTTGGATACACAATGAAGGACACATTATCCACATGTGAAAATGATGGAAAGATCCTATCTGCAGTGAGCGTACATTTTTCAACCCCTCAAAGATCCTTTTCTAATAATCGATAAGGTGATCAGAAGATGTGGTTCAACAAGTCCCAGGGTCCTTTCCAGGACACATGAGAAAGTCCCTCTAGGGATGGGGGGGTGCTCTAATGGACGATGATGGCCCCACAGCAGAGGAGGCCCACAAAACCAGGGGTCCAGAGATTCTTTCTCTGACAGACCCTACCAATGCTCCTGAAAGGACGCCTGATTGTCACCCTCTGGAGGCAATCGGGGGTCAGCTATCCCCACTTCAGAGAGTCTGGCTAGACATAACGAAAGATATTTGGGTGCCGAAGATTATTTCCAGAGGTTATATAATTCATTTTTCCCTTCCACCTCCAACTGTATGCAAAATTCCCGATGTTCCACCCACACAGAGAAAAGAAGCAGCACTGCAAATACAAAAGCTGCTACAAAAAAAGTCATCCAAGAGGTCCCACCAGACCAGATAGAGTCCAGAACTTACCCAAGATTCATTTTAGTGCCAAAGAGAACAGGGGAATGGAGACCAGTTTTGGATCTCAGCAACTTGAACAAGTCAGTTTAACATACAAAGTTTTGGATGATCATGGTTCATAGGTAGGTACTAGGCTTTCGGCCCAAGGGCCTACATAAGCCTACCCAACAAGGTTCCCTGGCTTACGCCACCCAAGAAAGTTGTTTTCCTGTGCCACTGTCGAGCAGAGACACAGAAGTGATCCTCGGGGTGTATTTCCTATTTCCCATCCACTTATCAAGATTTTTCTTGAAGAGTGCTAACGAAGAACTTTGCTTGACATAGATGGGTAGCCTGTTCAAGAGTATGGGAAGTCTCTGGGACAGGAATCTATACCTCCAGCATGTCCTGTTTATTCTGGTGACAATGTTTAGGTCCCTAGAGCGTGTAGCTCGGTGGGATTGGGATTTCTTTAGGTGTAGCATGTCCAACAGCTCTGGGTTTGACATAGCTTTATATGTTAGACAGAGATCACCTCGGAGTAGGCAATATGCTACGAAGTAAAGCTGGAGTTTTTTGAGGCGGTCAGTGTAGGGCTTTTGTTTGAGGCGAGTAATCCTCTTTGTGAGGTACTTCTGTGGCCTTTCCAGCTGCTGCAGATGTCTTGTGAGGTACATTCCAAAAGGGGCGTTGTACTCTATAATGGGTCTAATGAGTATCGAGTAATGTGGAACAATGACCTCTTTTTTCCTTGATGAGAAACCCCTTTATGATGAAGTGTGCCACGTAGAAGGACTTCCTGACTACTGTGGCAATGTGACTATCAAAGAAGAGACTACTGTCCACCTGGGTCCCAAGGTCTCTTATCACACATTTGGTGTTAAGTAGATTCCTTCCTATGTGGTAGTTCATGGGTACGGAGTTTTTACCAAAGGGGATGACACTGCACTTTTTGGCACTGAGCTTGAGGCCATGGCTCTGACACCAGGCATATCTGTCTCATCGTGGCCCTTCTGTAGGATGTCCACATCATTTGGGGGCTTGAATATGGCTCCTAGTTTGCAGTCATCTGCGAACTTAGTTAGCCAGAGTCCTTCTGTGTTAGCCTGTGCTTATTCCATTCCATTCTACCTTTCTTGGGCAAGGATAACTGGATATGCTCGATAAACCTTAAAGATGTGTACTACCACATAAAGATGAACAGACAATTCAGAAGGTACTTATGCTTCTGCCTGGGAATGGAAACCCAGAAGAGACAGGTTATCCAAGAATCAAAAGGAAAGCAGATCTCGCGATGTGCGAGATTCTTCAGTCTCATCGGTTGATACGAAGTCCAGCAGGAAGAGCGTGTCGTTTGAGAGTTTGAACATGGAGGGTGCAAATGGACAGGAGCAGCATTACGGTTCACAACAAACCAAGCAATGTGGTCGGAGATGGCAGGCCAGCGGTTACAACAATAGTGGGAGCAAGAAGAGAAAGAACTAATTGATGTTCTTCGTGTTTCACTGTTGCAGTCATCACATTTGGGTTATCTGCTTGCAGTAGCCCTCAGTTGGCCTGATTATCAAAGTCTTTGGTCCTGCTTCGGTTGCTGTCTCATCTTCTGTAACGTCAGGTAGTCAGGGGTATAAAGCATGCAGCCGACGCCATTACATCCGTCTTTCTTGCCGTGCAGTGCCCGAAGCAGAAGCAGTTTACAAGTGCCGGTCAGCCGACTCCTGAAATTTTTGTTTTCGAGTTTCAGAACCAAAGTCTTCAACTAAAGCTAAGTACCCCATTGGGGAAACTTTTTCTTGCTTTAAACCAATGTCAGTAAAAGTCAATAATTGTATTTCTTGTGGAAAGCAAATACTTCATAAAGATTTTCATTCGTACTGTATTCCTGACCATGACAAACCTCGCTGTCAGTTTTGTGCCTTATTTAAACAACAAAACTATTCATCGTCGGTCCATTTTTGCTTCTAAATATTTTGGTACTTGGTTCAGTTATCTAGATATGTCTTTGGTAAGCCACCCGACTACTGACATTATGAAAAAATGCAAAGCTAAAGACAGAGACAGGCCGCCTAGGTCCAAAGCTGCCGACGACGCTTTTCCTAAGCTAGTCGGCAGTTCGCCGGTACTCAGTGAGGAGCTTTCGCAGCCCCTGATACCCGCTACTTAAGATTCGCAGGCCTCTACTGAGACCCATTCGGAGTCCAGTATGCTGCGAGATGCTTCAACTGTGGAACCTGCTGATGTCTATACCTTGGATGGGTCCGGAGCCGCTGTGCAAGTACTGGCTTCTAAGGGTGTATTCAGGCCTACTGACTTGCATATTAAAGCAACGCCATCTTTTTCTTCTAGGCCTAAAACCCAAACCATGACAAGGAAACCGATGCCCAGACTGCATGGTCAAGCCTCTGTGCCTAAAAAACAAATGATAAGAATGGCTGAAGACCTTATTAATTTAATCAAGGGAAGCCAGCCTTTCCCCTCTAAGAGACCTAGGACTGAATTTACTTATGATACTTCTGACCTGGATTCTGAAATTTCTGTCTCCTTTGATGACCAGGATTTACCCTTATCTACCTATGAGGATTCTGATGCAGAGGACTCTATTCCCTCTGCTTCTCCCCCAGAGGATTTTTCTTTTGGTGAAACCTTGCATACTCACAGGGAGCATTTTCACTGGGAAAGCCAGGATTACTCTGATTCTAAAAAGAGGCTTAGAGATTTCTTACTCCTGCCCCAACACAAACCTTTAGCTATCCCTCCTGTGCTAGACATTGTTGACATTGCCTTTTCGGAATCTAGCTTGGCCCCTGACTCTTTACCTTCTGCTCCCAGAAAACCTGATAGATATTACAGGGTTCCTAATGCTCACAAGTTCCTTTTTAAAAATCCTACTGCAGATCCTGAGACCATTTCACAGGGACCCAAGGGCATTAAGGCTACTACTACCAAAAATCTTACCCCCTCGTATAGAGATTCCAGGGCCCTGGATAGATGGGTTAAGAAGGTATGCACCTCTGCAACCTTGTCCATCAGGGCCTTAAATTGCCAGTTTCATTTGTTAAAGTATCAGCAGCATATTATTGGATTGCTTAAACAGAAAATGATGTTGATTCCTGATTGTGCTGAAAATAAGGATTTACAGGATTTAATGCATTCTGCTGAACAGGTTGGAAAACATACTTTGCAATGTGGTTTTGATTCACTAGAGCCATCTTGCAGGGCTGCTGTCACCAGGTCTGTACTTAGAAGGCATGTTTGGCTTAGGGAGCAATGTTTGCCAGATCATGTTAAAACTAAATTGCTGGATGCTTCTTTAAATCAGGACCGCCTCTTTGGCGACAAAGCAGAAGTTCTTAAAAAGATGGAGGAAAAAGCTAAATCTATGCAAACTGTTAAAGATTTCTTACAAGTGCAGCCTCCTAGATTTAGTAGGCATTGGCCCTCATAAAATTGGCCCTTTTCTGCCTCTTCCAGGCCTTCTCAGTTCAAACCCAGAACCAGCAGAACACCCAGGCTTCAGTCCCAGAGTATGCATAAGACTAAGCAGTGGGGGGCTCCCACTTCCAAATCAGGGAGTAAGACTCCCCCCTATGGTAAGCTGTCTCAATGACTTAATTTTTAAACTTCCAAGCACTTCTCAACTGACTGCTCCTTTAGGGGGAAAGATTGCTCTGCAAGCAAAAAACTGGGAACTCATTACCCAGGACAAATGGGTTTTAAACAGTTTCCCAAGGATACAGATTTCACTTCCACACGTTACCAGCCCCAACCGGTTGGCCAGATCTACCCCCCAGTGGGCAGCAGCTCAAAAGCAAGTACTCTCTCTCTCTCTTAAGCATAAAGGCTATTCAAACTGTACCAGAAGAGGAAAAGGGGCAAGGTTTCTACTCAAGACTTTTCCTGGTACCCAGAAAAGACAACTCATGGTGTCCTATCCTGGACCTGTCTATCCTAAACACCTTTTTGGTGATTCCAAAATTCAAGATGCTAACTCTTCACCAGTTGCTTCCCATGATAGGCAAAGATGCCTGGTTGGCAACACTGGATTTAAAGGAAGCCTACCTGCACATCCCAATCAAGGAATCTTGCAGAAAATACCTACGCTTCAAAGCAGGCTGCATGCACTATCAGTTCTCTACACTGCTTTTTGGCTTATCTACTGCGCCCAGGGTATTGACAAAGTGCCTAGCTCCAGTCATTGCATTTTGCAGGCAAAGAAATATTCAAATATACCCATACCTGGACGATTGTCTAATTCAGGCAGAAAGCCAGTACATACTTCTGAATCATCTGGCATTTGTACAAAAGGTGTTAACTTGTATGGGGTACACCATAAACAAAAAGAAATCACATCTGGTACCCTGTCAAAAAATTATATTCCTGGGAGCAAGCTTGAGCACAACTTCCCAGATGGCTTTCCTCATGTCAGAGAAACAAATTTGTTTGACAATTTACTTCAAACTAGTGGCCACAAAAACTTTGCTATCCGCAAGGCCTTGGGATTCATGGCCTTGTGCATTCTACTAACTCCATATGCAAGACTGCATATGAGAAAACTACAATGTTATCTAAAAAGTCTATGGTGTCAACATTTTCAGGATCTAGAAGCAATGATTCCTATCATACCTTGCCTACTGTTAGAATTCCTTTGGTGGGCAGAGGCCTGCCACCAAAACAAGGGACTACCATTCACTCTACCCCCGCCACCCAAACCCTAACAACAGATGCATCAGACTATGCATGGGGGGGGGCTCACCTGGCAGGGAAGTGCATTCAGGGCAAATGGAACCCAAGTCAAAGGCACCTGCATATCAATCAAAAAGAAATGTTAGCTGTACAGAATGCTCTGACAGCCTTCAAGGACGACATTCTTCTAGGACAATTAATGGTAAAGATGGACAACACCACTGTTATGTGGTACATAATTAAGCAGGGGGGTACCTATTCTTACCCCCTCTGCAGACTAGCCATGACTCTGTGGAACACAGCCTTGAGCTACCAAGTGCATCTACAGGCTCAATTCCCGCCAGGAAAACTAAATACAATGGCAGACGAACTAAGCAGAAATCTCATGGACCCACAAGAGTGGAAACTGGAACCAAAGATTTTCAACATGTTAATCAACAAATGGGGGATCCCAGATATAGACCTGTTTGCCTCCCCCCAGAACTACCAATTGGACAAATTCTGAACAAGAACTCCCTACAAACAAGCTTGGAAAGTGGATGCTCTGTCCTTCAGCTGGAAAAATCTTCACAGTTTATGCCTTTCCTCCTCTGCCTCTCCTTTCCAAAGTACTACTAAAGATCAAACAGGACAAACCAAGGATGATACTGATTGCACCAGACTGGCCACGCCAGAATTGGTACCCCCTCTTGCGCAGTGTGTCACAGCTGGCCTCATGGCACCTACCTCAGACCCCTACCCTGCTGTCTCAGCAGGAGAGCCAGATTTTGCACCCCCAGCTTCAAGCCCTGAACTTGGCAGTCTGGCTAATTACCTAATCTCTCCATTACCATCCCTCAGTAAACAAGTGTTGGATGTCATTTTGGAGGCAAGGAAGCCTAGTACTAGAAAATCTTATGTCGAAAAATAGAAAAGATTCTGTGTCTGAAACCACACTCAAGAGATGGCCATAGCAGCGCCCAATTTACCTCAGATTCTTCAATACTTAACTGAGATGCTTCACAAGGGCCTTTCATTTTCCTCCATCAAAATTCACGCCTCAGCCATTTCATCTCATTACAACACAGAACCGCCCTCTTTTCTCACCCACTGCTCAGGCAGTTCCTCAGAGGGGCCAAAAACTTAAGACCACACAGGAGAGCCCCAACTCCAGCCTGCGACCTTAATTTTGTGTTGGAAAAGCTCACTCTTCCTCCTTTTGAGCCAGCTGCAACTACAGAGTTAAAATTCCTTTCTTTAAAAACAGCTTTCCTTTTAGCAATCACTTTAGCAAGAAGGGTATCTGAATTACAGGCCCTTATGGCGGTGGAGCCTTTCATCATCTTTCATGTGGACAGGGTGTCCCTCAGGACCAATCCCTCTTTCATGCCCAAAGTGGTATCCAGTGTGGCTCTTAATCAGTCCATTTATTTGCCAACCTTCTTTTCTAATCCACAGAACAAAGGGGAACAGATACTGCACTCCTTAGATGTGCACAGACAACTTAGATTTTGGACAGAACTAAACCTCAAAGAAAATCTGAACAACTGCTGGTAGCATTTGCTGCAGGGGCAGAGTGGAAGGCTATTTCAAAGCAAACCATTTCTAAATGGATAGGCCATAGCATTCATTTCTGCTATAAGCACCATGGAAAACCTATCCCATAGGGGATTAGACCCCATTCAACCAGGGCTGCATCTACCTCTACAGCCTTTCTCAGAAGTGTCCCTACCAGAGACATCATAGAAGCTGCTACCTGGAGTTCTGTACATACTTTCACCAAGCATTACCATTTGCCAATTTTCTCTAAATCCAGAGCTGGCTTTGAAACTGCAGTCTTGCAGGGCCTTATAGCTGGTCCTAATGCTATCTAAATTCCTCCTCCCATCCTTAGCTTTGGGAATCTACCCAAATGTGATGACTGCAACAGTGAAACACGAAGAACATAGTACAATTGTGTAGACTTACCATAAATGTAGATGTTCGAGTGTATTCACTGTTGCAGTCCCGGTTACCCTCCCTCCAACCCCCTGATTTATATATATATATATATATATATATATATATATATATATATATATATATATATATATATATATATATTTAATTGCTTCCCATTAAGGGGGCACCTGACATCTGGGGCAAGAAAAACTGATGTAATGGCATAAGCTGCATGCTTTATATGCCTGACTACCTGGAAGATGAGACAGCAGCCGACAGAGGACCCAAGACTTTGATAATCAGGCTGACTGAGGGCTACTGCAAGCAGATAACCCAAATGTGATGACTGCAACAGTGAATACACGCGAACATCTACATTTATGGTAAGTTTACACAACTGTACTTTATGGTGGTAATTTAGCTGCACAATTCCACTTGGGTGGTCCGGGACATGTTCTTCGTGTTTCACTGTTGCAGTCATTACATTTGGGTAATCTGCTTGCAGGTTGCCCTCAGTCAGCCTGAATAACAAAGTCTTGGGTCCTGCGTCGGTAGCTGTCTCCTCTTCCATGACGTCAGGTCGTCAGGGGTATAAAACATGCAGCCAACACCATTTTAATCAGTCTTTCTTGTCACGCGGTGCCAAAAGCAGAAGCAGTTCGCAAGTACCGGTCTGCCGACTCCTGAAATTTTCGCTTTCGAGTTTCAGAACTGAAGTCTTCAAACTAAAGCTAAGTATCCCGTTGGGGAAACTTTTTCTTGCTCCTTACCGATGTCAGTAAAAGTTAATAATTGCATTACTTGTGGGAAGCAAATACCTCATAAGGATTTTCATTTGTACTGTATTCCTTGCCTAGGCCCTGATCACAACGTGCCTTGCTGTCGGTTTTTTGCTAAATTTAACCAACGTACTATTAAGCGTCGGTATATTTTTTCTTCTAAATATTTTGGTTCAAGATTTAACTACCCTGAAACGTCGTCGGTTAGCAATCTGACTACTGGAGTTCACAAAAAATGCAAGGAAAAAGACAGACAGACCGTCGAGGTCCAAAACCGACGACGAGCCTTCTAAGCCAGTCGCCGGTTCGCCGGTACTCAGTGAGGCGCTTTTGCAGCCCCTGTTACCCACTTCTTTTGAGTCGCAGGCCTCTACCGAGACCCATTCAGAGTCTGGTATGTCGCGAGATTCGCAAAGTATTTAATCCATGGATGTCTCTCCCTTGGATGGGTCCAGAGCTGCTGAGCAGGCACCGGCTTCTGAGGGTGTTTTCAGGCCTCAACATTTTTATATTAAACTGACACCATCAACAAAAACAAGGTCAAAAACAACTTCTGTGTCTAAAAAACTGACGCATGATCCATGTGCTCCAGCCCCTATGCCTAAAAAAACAAATGATCAAAATGGCTGAGGATGTAATTACCTTGAACAGGGGTTCTCAAACCCCCCCCCACACACACACACACACACACACACACACACACACACACACACACACACTAAGAGGCCTAAGCAAGGCACTGATTATGAATCTTCAGATCAGGTTTCCATTTCTTCTGATTCCTCTTCTGATCAGGAATTTTCTGTTCCACCTTATGAGGATTCTGATGCAGAGGAATCTATCCCATCTGCATCTCCTCCTGAGGATTACTCTTTTGGAGAGACTTTGCATACTTTAAGGGAACATTTTCACTGGGAGTCAGTCAGAGAAGGAAAAAGGACAAGGATTTTATTCAAGACTTTTCCTGGTACCCAGAAAAGACAAATCATGGTGTCCAATTCTGGACTTATCGATTCTGAACACATTCCTGGACATACCAAAATTCAAAATGCTGACTTTACAACAGCTACTGCCTATGCTAGGCAGGGACGCCTGGTTGATAACACTAGACTTAAAAGAGGTATACCTGCATATCCCAGTAAGGGAATCTTGCAGAAGATACCTCCGCTTCAAAGCACCAATTCTTTGCACTGCCCTTTGGCTTATCTCCTGCGCCCAGGGTCTTTACAAAGTGCCTGGCACCAGTAATTGCATTCTGCAGACAAAGAAACATTCAAATTTATGCTTATCTGAACAATTGTCTCATTCAGGCAGAGGACAAGGACACTCTTCTTCAACAGCTGGTGTTTGTAAAAAGGCTGTTAGCATGCCTAGGGTACACCATAAACGAAAAGAAATCACAACTGGTACCCTCTCAAATAATTACATTCCTGGGTGCAAGCTTGAATACAACTGCCCAGATGGCTTATGTCATGCCAGACAAACAAATGCAGTTGACAAATGGCAAAAAAAAAACAGTTATCTGCAAGACAAATTCTGCAGGCTTTGGGGTTCATGGCATCCTGCATCCTACTAATTCCATATGCAAGACTGCATATGAGGAAAATTCAATGGTACCTAAAAAGCTTATGGAGTCAACATTGTCACAGCCTGGAAACAATGATTCCTCTCATTCCCTGCCTACAACAGGAGTTTCTTTGGTGGGCAGAGATGTGTCACCAAAACAAGGGAAGGTCATTCACTCTACCCCCTGCCACCCAAACCCTAACTACAGATGCATCAGACTATGCTTGGGGGGCCCACCTGGCAGGGAGATGCATTTAGGGCAAATGGAGCCCAAACCAAATGCATCTTCATATCGACCAGAAAGAAGTGCCAGCTGTTCAGAATGCTCTGACAGCCTTCAAGGACTTACTCCATCCAGGACAACTACTGATAAAGACAGACAACACCACAGTTATGTGGTACATAAACAAGCAGGAGGGTACACATTCCTACCCCCTTTGCAGACTAGCCATGGCCTTGTGGAACACAGCCTTGACTTACCAAATACATTTTCAAGCTTAATTCCTGCCAGGAAAGCAAAATACTCTGGCAGACAACCTAAGCAGAAATCTTATGGACCCGCACGAATGGAAATTGGATCCTCAAATCTTCAGCATGTTAACACAGAAATGGGGAAGCCAAGACATAGATATATTTGCCTCTCCCCAAAACTATCAGTTGGACAAATTCTGCAAAAGAACTCCTCACAAAAAAGCATGGAAAGTGGATGCTCTATCCTTCAGCTGGAAAAACCTATCAGTCTATGCCTTTCCCCCCTCTGCCTCTACTTGCCAAGGTCTTACTAAAAGTCGGACAGAAAAAAACAAAAATTATTCTAATTGCTCCGGACTGGCCTCGCCAACACTGGTACATGCTTCTAAGGAATATGTCACACCTTCCTCCGTGGTACTTGCCTCAAACACCTCATCTGTTGTCTCAGCAGAACTTTCAAATTCTGCACACTCAGTTACAAACTCTGAATCTTGCAGCATGGCTAATCAACTAATTATTCAAACCACATCTCTCAGTAAACCTGTGATGGATGTCATTTTGGAAACCAGAAGGCCTAGTACTAGAAAATCTTATGCTGATAAATGGAAGAGATTCTGTGCTTGGAACCAAGCACAAGGAATAGACACAGCAAAGCCCAATATTCCTCAGATTTTACAATACCTAACTGAGATGCTTGACAAGGGCCTATCTTTTTCATCAACAAAAATCCATGCCTCTGCCATCTCGGCTCATTACAACACAGAGCCTCCCCTCTTTACTCATCCACTGCTAAAACAGTATCTCAGAGGGGCCAAAAATTTAAGGCCTCCCAGGAGAGCACCAACTCCTGCATGGGACCTAAATTTTGTGCTGGAAAAACTCACCCTGCCTCCTTTTGAACCAGCAGCTACTGCGGATATAAAATTTCTTTCTTGGAAGACAGCTTTTCTTTTGGCAGTCACTTCAGCTAGAAGGGTTTCAGAACTACAGGCTCTCATGGCAGTGGAGCCTTTCACTTTTTTTTTTTACCCGGACAGGGTGGCCCTCAGGACCAATCCTTCTTTTATGCCTAAGGTGGTATCCAGTGTGGCTGTTAACCAGACCATTCACCTGCTAACTTTTTTCCAAAATCCGCAGAACAAGGGGGAGCGGATTCTGCATTCTTTGGATGTACACAGACAACTAAGATTCTACTTAAACAGGACAAAATCTCTAAGAAAGTCTGAGCAACTACTGGTAGCATTTGCTGCACGATCAGAGGGGAAGGTTATATCAAAGCAGACTATTTCTAAGTGGATAAGCCATTGCATTAGTTTCTGCTACTTGCGCCATTGTAAACCTATGCCCAAGGGGATCAGATCCCATTCCACCAGGGCAGCCTCTACTTCAGCAGCTTTTCTCAGCGGGGTCCCTACCAGAGAAATTCTAGAAGCTGCTACTTGGAGCTCAGTTCATACATTCACAAAGCATTATCATTTACCTCTCTTAGGTTCATAGGTTTATACTAGGCTATCTGCCCTAGGGCATTTATAAGCCTAGCCAGAGTGTGTTTGGCTTTCGCCACCCATTTTGAATTAATTTTGCTATGCCTTTTTTTGAGGTTAGTATACTGTGCCTCTGTCTAACAGTGACACAGAAGTGATAGCCGGGGTAAACCTATGATCTCCCATCCACTCATCAAGATTCCTCTTGAAGAGAGGCAATGTGGGACTCTGCCTAACCTGGACTGGGATTTTATTCCAGAGTGAAGGGAGCCTCTGGGTTATGAATCTGTCCCTCCAGCATGTCCTATTTATTTCAGTGCTGAGGTTCAAGTCTCTCGGGCGTAGCCCGAGGGGATTTGGATTTTCTGAGGTGTAGCATGTCCATTAATTCTGGGTTGGACATGGCATTATACGCCAGGCACAGATCGCCTCTGAGCAGGCGGTATGCCACTGAGTAGAGCTGGAGTTTCTTTAACCGGGCAGCATATGGCATCTGTTTGAGCCCTTTGATCCTCTTGGTTGAGGTACTTTTGGGGTCTTTCCAGTTGCTGCAGGTGTCTGGTAAGGTACATCCCAAAAGGGGCATTGTACTCAATTATGGGCCTGATGAGGGATGAGTAAAGAGGCGATGACCTCCCTGATCTAGATGTGAATCCCTTCATGATTTGGTGGGCTATATAAAATGTTTTTCTAACCACTTTGGCCACGTGGTTGTCAAATGAGAGATTGCTATCAACTTGGGTCCCCAGGTCCCTAATGACGACTTCTGTACTTAATGGATTACCACCTATGTGGTAATTTGTGGGCACTTTGTTTTTGCCATAAGGGATGACTATACACTTTTTGGCGTTTAGCTTGAGGCCATGGCTCTGGCACCAGTTGTCTGTTTCTATGAGGCCCTTTTGGAGGATTCTTGTGTCGGCTGGAGAGTTGATTATGGTGCCCAGTTTGCAGTCATCTGCGAACTTGGTCAGCCACAGTCCTTCCGTGTTGGCCTGTACCACCGAGAAATATATACCGAACAAGAGAGGTCCCAGGACTGAGCCTTGTGGGACGCCACTTGTAACTGGTTTGGAGTCTGACATGGCTCCAGCAATTCTAACCATGTGGGTTCTGTCCTTGAGACAGTTTGCAACCCATCTAGTGGCATAGGGGTTTATATTTAAGCTGGTGAGCTTATCTATAATGCCCGAGTGGGGTATTGTATCGAAGGCTTTTGCGAGGTCCAGGTAGGCTGTGTGGACCACCTTCCCCTCGTCAATGGCCTTGGTGACTGTTTCAAAGAAATCGACCAGGTTTAAGAGGCAGGATCTGCCCTTAACAAAGCCAAACTGGGTAGGATCCAGTGTCTGTAGGTCCCCAATATCTTTATTTATGAGGTCCATGATGATCCTTTCCATAGCTTTGCAGACCAAGCTAGTCAGGCTTATGGGGCGATAGTTTCCAGGATCCGTTGAGGCACCACCTTTGTGGAGAGGGACCACTGTTGCTGTACGCCACTCTTTGGGTACATATCCTGTAGCAAGACTAAGATTGAACAGTATTTTTATGTTTGGATTTAACTCTTCTTGGAGTTCATGTAGGTCGCATCCCGGGACACCATCTGGTCCCATTGATGCTGTGTTTTTTGCTTTGGTGGGGGCGGCTCTTACCTGAGCATCTGAGTTGTCAGGGGCAGCACTCTGTTGGGATAGATTTTTGCCCTTTTGGTGGGGAGAGGGGGGAGAAGTTTGCACTGAACCTGTCAGCTAGGATGTTGGCAATGTCTGTGGGCTCGGTGTATTTTTTGTCATTTTGGACTAATTCTGAGCATATCTGGGAATTCCCACCCAGGTTCCTAACATAACTAAAGAAAGCCTTGTGATTATCCTTAGTGTCATATGAAATTTTTCTCTCAAGCTGGCCTTAGACGATTTTATGAGTGCCCGTAGTTTTTGCTAATACTGATCAGAGATGCCTTCCTTTTGGGATTTTGCTCTATCATGTAGTAGCTTCCTCCTTCTATTGTATAGTTTGTTTATGGCTGGGGTCCACCAGACAGGACGCCTGCCTTTGGAGGATTGGGTCTTGGTTTTATTTGGGATTGCATGATCCATGCATTCCTGAAGGTGTTCATAGAATGCGTTTATAAAGGATTCTGCGGTCTGGGCCGTATTTTCCACAAGCCTGTTTTGAGGCGTGTGAAATTTGCTTTAGAGAAGTTTTTCACTGTGGTTTTCTGGGCAGGGGGTGGGGTCGGGATGTGAATATCCAGTGAGATTAGTTTATGGTCTGATCTTACCAGTGAGGCATACACTTCTGGTCTGGAGCATAGTGTCCCCATGTTGGTGATGATCAGGTCCAGTATGTTTTCCCCTCTTGTGGGAGTGATAACAAGTTGTTCCATAGCATTTGAGTTTATAAATTCTAGGAACCTGTGGGCTAGGGTGTTGGAGCTAGAGTAATGCTCCCAGTCTATGTTTGGGTAGTTGATGTCACCCAATATAATGGTGTTTGGAGAGACCTTCATATTTTCCAGTATTCTCAGGAAGGCCAAGTGGGGTTCCTGTGTTTGGGAGGGTGGTCTGTAGCAGGCTATAAACTGGAAGGCAGTTTTACCCACAGTTAGTTGCACATGGATAGTCTCTGATGCTTCGTGCTGTGCCACCAACCTGGAGGTGTGGGTATCTTCTCTAAGTCCAGGGCAGGCTTTGCCACTGCAGTCCTGCAGGGCCTTATAGCTGCTCCTAATGCTGTTTAGTGCCATCCTCCCATCCATAGCTTTGGGATTCTACTCAAATGTAATGACTGCAACAGTGAAATACGAAGAACATAGTACAGTTGTATACACTTAGCATAAATGTAGATGTTCGAGTGTATTCACTGTTGCAGTCCGGGTTACCCACCCGCCATCCCCCTTTCTATACCCTTTCTTTCCTTCACTATACTCAAAAGCCTTTGTGGTGTATTTGCTTTTAGTTGAAGGTGAATTTTATGTTTCTAAAATGCATTTATATATTTACAGTTTATATATATTTTTTGCTCCCCATTTGGGGGGCACCTGACATCTGGGGCAAGAAAAACTGATTAAAATGGCGTCAGCTGATGTTTTATATCCCTGATGACCTGACATCATGGAAGAGAAGACAGCAAGCGATGCAGGACCCAAGACTTTGTTATTCAGGCCGACTGAGGGCAACCTGCCAGCAGATTACCCAAATGTAATGACTGCAACAGTGAATAGACTCGAACATCTACATTTATGGTAAGTGTACACAACTGTACTTTTTGGAACATGTGAGTAACCAGCCAATTTCAAATTTTGACATAGAAGAGGACTTGAGAAATGACTTTATATTTATAAATTTGTCTGACCTTATTTTAGATTCTAACATTGTCTGTTTTTGCTAAGAGCATGAAATTTTTTCCTACTCGATTCCCAAGCCTGGCAGACCTCTATTTAGAGGTCAGCAGATTTTGCAGAAAACTGCACCTGAAAGTTTTCTTTAATAATAAAAAAAGAAATCAGTTGATTTGTGACACAAATCAGGTAACTGATGAAAACATTAGTTTGGATGATTCGCTTTTAAATTTATCTGTGTATGAAAATGAAATCTTTGACATTAATGAAGAAATTTTGGATAATGTTAGTTTGGGTTGTGGGGATGCGGGGACGGTATTTTTCACAGGATATGGCAAGTTCTCTGTACCTGAGGTGCCTCATGCTAGCAATTTTATGCCTTCTAAATTATCTGCAGCCATATGCTCATTTGAGAATACTTTATATAAGCAATTAGAGTTAAAATACAGTAAAAGTAGAATGAATTTTAAGAAGTATAATATGAGCAAAAATGAATGGATGGCTTTGCAGAAATTGAGGGATATTAACAACAATTGTGTACACTCAAGCCGATAACTGAGGCAACTTGGTGATCTTTTCTAGAGCTAAATACAATGTAATGGCTGAAAAGTTGCTTACAGATGCATCTGTGTATGAAAAGTTGTCATTTAATTTTGTTACAGAATACAATGCATGTTTATTTGAAATTTTAGAAAGAGATGAGAGATTAGGCTTTTTCTCTCCTCCAGACATCAAGAAATTACATCTAAGGAACCCCAGGGATGTGGTGTTCTTTACTATTCCCAAAATACACAAGTCCTCACAGACCCCCCCCTCCCGGAAGGCCTATCGTCTCGGGGAGAGGTTCTTATTTGCAAAACGGCTGTATTTTTTTAGATCATCAGTTAAAGGGACATCTATCCAAGGTTGCATCTCACATGAAGAACACAAAAAAACTTTGTGACCTAAAAGGAGGAATGCAATGGAAGGAAAATATTTATATGGCATGTGCAGATGGTGAAGGCTTTGTATACAAGTATTAGAAACATTTGGGGTTTAGAGGCTATAAAAAAAGATGTTAGGGGAAGGCCCACGAACGAGTTATTTGTTACAACTGTTAGAGTTCTCTCACGCACATAATTGTTTTAAGTTTGGCAAACAATATTTTTTACAAAAAGAGGGTGCAGCCATGGGGGCATTGTGTGCCCCATCATATGCCATTTTGTTCATGAATCATTTTGAGAATTTGTTTATTTACAACACGGAATTTTTTACTCGACATTTCATCATTTACAAAAGATTCATTGATGATTTGATTTTCATCTATTATGGTGACATAGTAGAATTTGGTAAATTCATGTACCAGGTTAATAAGAATGCATTTGGCTTGGAATTCACATTTAAGGTTAGTGAGGAAAGTGTCCAGTTTTTGGATGTGGATTTCTTTGTATCAGATAAAAAGGTACAATTCAGACCCTTCACTAAGACAACTGCTGCCAACAACATTTTGTTGGCTAGCAGCATGCATCCGCCACATCTTTTAGCTCTATTACCTTATGGAGAATATAAACGTATTTTTAACAACACTTATGATAAATCAATGGTAGGAGGAGAATTTTTGAAGGTCAGACAGAAGCTTTTAAATAGGGGTTACACATTGAATTGTTTGAATAAAAAGGAGGACAAAGCAAGGGGCACAGATATTTTTGGGAACACTCACTTTAGAAGAATAGCACCAGGACAGGGAATGGAGAGGGATAAGGAGGAAAGATTCTTTTTTTTCCTAAATGTTCTCCTTTTTCAGATTTACTCAGGAGGCTTGTGGAAAGATTCTGGCCCACTGTTTGTAGTGATGTGAATGTGGGGGATTTGGTCTGCAACAAGGTCACTTTTTCCTATAGTAGAATTTTGAGTATTATTTGGCTAAACCCCAATATAATAGGGGACATAGGGGTTGTTTTCCCTGTGGTAGGTGCAGGGTTTGTGGAAGATCAAAAAATTTGAGTTGGACTAAAATTAATAGCACTAAATATGTAGCCATGAATAGTTTTAGTTGCAGATCGTGTGGGGTAGTTTACATAATTGGATATGGGTGCACACCAGCCAAATGGTACATAGGACAGACAAAAAGAATGGTTAAGAGCCGGATATTGGAACACTTGGGGGATGTCAGGAATAAGAGGTTGGATAACCCAGTAGCCCACCACTTTCATACAGCCCATGGTGGATCTGATGTTAATTTGTTTTTTAGTACTTGATTTCCAAAAGGTTTAAATCAAGAATTTAACATCAACATTGGTTAAACATGTATTTTTGATAAATATTCATGAAGTTTTACAAGATTATATATAACTATCTTTCTGTGCCTTCCCTGTGAATTTTCCCATGTTAGCTGTATTAGCTAATTGATGTAATTGGATAGTGAAATAATTTAGATTCAGTATAAAACAAAGTGGTTTGGTGTAGAATTTATTCCCTTTGAAGGCTTATCGCCGAGGTACCAAGAAGCACCAACACATTTTAGAAACCGTCATTCATACTCCAGTGTGGACTGTGTTTTGCTGCAGCCTTTATTCAGTCTTTTTGTATTTTTTATGGTTTTTGGATTTATTTCAAGTTTTTACAGTGGGAGTCAGTCACTACCAGTTCGGAGCACTACCCTTTGGCCTCACCACAGCCCCCAGGGTGTTTACCAAATGCATTGCAGTGGTAGCAGCTCACTTGAGACTGTAGGTATTCTGAGTGTTTCCATATCTAGACGACTGGCTCATTACCACCCTGACCAGGCATCTGCTAACGAGAGAGAGATCAAGTAATTCAGATTTGTTCTCATCTGGGCTTAAGTATAAATTACGACAAGTCTCATCTATAACCAACTCGAATTTTGGAATTCATAGAAGCAGTTTTCAACACATCAGTGACATCTTCTCTTCTTCTCTTAAAAGTACAGACTATAAGATTCCATGTCAAGAGAATAAGTCGCAGTACCAATGTTTCAGTTCAGTGGATCCTTCAGGCTTTGGGGGTTGATGTCAGCTGACATAATTTTAGTTTCTCTAGCAAGGTTTTATATGAGAATTTTTCAATGGGTGCTAGCAACGCAATGGTACATTCTTTACTAGCACCTGTCAACATAAGGGTCACTCAGGCATGCATGAGATATCTCTGGTGGTGCAGTCATTCAGAGCAACAGTCCAAGACACTTGGTCCCCCGAAGAGGCCAACTTGCATATCAGTGTGCTATAAATGAGAGCAGTGCTTTTAGGGTTGCAGGCCTTCCAGGATGCTCTTCCTTTGGTGACAATTTCAGTTCAAATGGACAATATGTCAGTAGTTCGGTACATCAAGAAATAAGGAGAGACCACATCAAACTCCTTGTGTCAAGAAGCACTCAAGTGTGGCAATGGGCAATCTCATCCAACCACTTTCTCATAGCAATGCACAAAGATTCATAGGTGTTTACTAGATTAATGACCACAAGAGCCTTTTTAAGCCTAGCCATGCATCCCAAATCTGTGACAAGTTCTGATACCCTTGATATTTAAGCCTAGCCATGCATCCCAAATCTGTGACAAGTTCTGATACCGTTGAGAAGTGTAAGCAGGGGCTTGGAGATGAAACATTTACAAGCTAGGGCCTGGGAGATGAACCATTTACAGATTCTCTGGGTCCATTAGAGACATAGGTGCCAAACCAGGGATGAATCTCCTGCTCCCCATTCAGTTGTCCAAGTTGCACTTGAATTGGGTTAGGGAGGAACTCTGCTTCACATGGAAGGGGAGCCTGTTCCAGAGATGGGGTAATCTCTGGGATAATCTCTGGGATATATACCTGTGTCTCCAGCAGGTCTGTTTATATCACAGGCAAGGTTCAAGTCCTTAGAATGGGTAGTTATGGTGCTGTTTGTTTTGCGGATATGCAGGAGGTCCATCAGAGTGGAGTCTGACAATGCCATGAATGTCAGGCATAGAGCTCCCCTCAAAAAACCTGTAGGAGATGGAATACAGGGATAGAGCCTTGAGGTGGTCTTCATAGGACATTTTACTTAAGCCCTGTATTCTTTTATTGAGGAAGTCTGCCATTTTTAATTTCTCCAAGTCTTTTAGGTTTCTAATACCATCACGGGAATGGACCCCATTCTCAAGTCTAAGTGTGTTTAATGTTCATGAAATTAGTATTGTGTCACTCTTTGATGTCAGCCAAAAGTGCTCTTCGCAGCACCCGCAATGTGCCCAGTAATGACTCCTCCTGCAATTCGTATGGTGTTACGTGAATTGGTAACTTATCTAAATACGATTGTAAGCTCTTTTTTATGAGACCCATTGCCCCTACTACTATTGGAGCTGTCTGGGTATCTTTCTTCCACATGGCTCTCGTTTCTGCCTGCAGATCCAGGTATTTTATGACTTTGTGTCTCTCTGTACGCAAGACACTGTAGTCACTGGGTGTGGCGATTTCAGTGATCAATGCTACTTTTGTCTTCTTTTCTTGGACCACTATTTTTACCCGTTTTCTAGCATCTGTCTTTTGAACTGTTGGTATTGGGTGATCCCATTGTGATATAAACTTCATCATTTTCTATGATTCTTTGTGGCTCATGTTTCCAGTGTTTTTCAGCCATTTTGAAACCATAATGTTTGCACAATCTCCAGTGTAACAGTCTCGCCACATTATTATGCCTTTCAGTATACAGTCCCTCTGAGGTACCTCTGTGGACGTTCCATTTATTGGATATGCCTGGTTAGGTACCTACTAAAAGGGGCATTGTACTCAATGATAGGTCTGATGAATGCCAAATACAGTGGAACAATGACTTCCTTGGACTGAGATACCATACCTTTTTTATAAGTTGCACAACAGAGAAATATTTCCTTACTACTGTAGACATGTGATTGTCAAAGGCTAGATTGCTGTGTGTGTCCCTAAATTCCTGACTACTGAGTCAAGTCAAAGGGGTGTGTTGTCAATATGATAGTTACAAGGGGTGGATGACTTCCCGAAAGATACTATTTTGGATTTCTTGGCATTAGTTTTAGTCCATGGCTCTGACACCAGTTGTTTCTGTGTCAGCCCCTCCTGGAGAACATTTGTGCAAGTGCAGGATTCAGTGACAGCCTCTAATT
Organism: Protopterus annectens; assembly: GCF_019279795.1. NCBI lineage: Eukaryota > Metazoa > Chordata > Ceratodontiformes > Protopteridae > Protopterus > Protopterus annectens. The sequence continues at coordinate 425,074,022 of NC_056747.1, read as the reverse complement.
TCAGTCATCTGGAAATGTAGTCTTTCAGAGACCACTGACATTGGCCTTGTCTTCAGAGAAGTAAATTCCAAAAAGGAGCTGTCCAAGGACTGATCCCTGAGAGACTCCACTTGTGACTGGCCTCTTTGTAGAGGTGGACTCCCCAATTCTAACTTCTTGAGTCCTGTGTGTGAGTCACTTGACTGTCCACTGGGTGACATACGAGTTTGTGCCGAACGTCTTGAGTTTGTCAACAGTGCGCGAGTGGAGTATTGTGTCAAATGCCTTGGCCAGGTCTAAGTAGGCAGTGTGAATCATTTTGTCCTCATCCATTGCTTTGCTGACCTTTTCAAAGAAGTACACAAGGTTGACTATGCATAATCTGCCCTTGACAAAACCAAACTGGGTTGGATCTAGTTTCTGGAGGTTTACCAACTCTCTGTTAATCATTTCCATGATAATTCTTTCCTTGGCTTTACATTGAAGACTAGTGAGACTTATGGGTTTGTAGTTTCCAGGGTCTGTAGATGGCCCACCTTTGTGCAGAGGAATGACTGTTCTGCATTCATGAGGCACGAAGCCTGTTTGGAGACTATATTTAATTAGCAATTCCAGGAGGCCTGGTAGGTCATGTTTCATGTTATTTAGAAGGCATTCTGGGATATTGTTTGGGCGAATTGATGCAGTGTTCTTGGCCTTAGAGAGAGCATTAAGGACCTGTTCCCTAGTGTTAGCAGGGGGAATTATATTTGATGTTATTTCGTGAGAGAAGGTTGAAGGGGAGAGAGGGGTAAAGTTAGAGCTAAATTTATCAGCCAGTAGGTTTGCTATATCTTCTAGCTCAGTATAGGTGGCTCCTTTTACAATGAGCTCTGCACACAATTGTTTATTGCCTTTGAGGTTGTGGACATAGCTAAAGAATGGCTTGTGGTTGCCCTTGGCCTAGGGGGCCAAATTCGCCTCAAATTTGGCTTTGGTAGACTTTATTTGTCCTCTGAGATGTTTCTTTAGTTTGATGAGAATGTTTTTATCCTGCTGGGTGCTGCACCTCCTAATTTTTGCCATGTTTTTCTTCCTTCTGTTATACAGTGTATTGATTTTGTGATTCCACCAAGATGGCTTTTTTTTTTTTGAGTTAGTTCTGGTTGGTACAGCTGTCTCTATGCAGCTGTCAACATGCTTGTACAGACTGTGAACATTTCTGCATAGGCAGCAGTGTTCTCAGGGTTAATGGGGGCTTCCAATTTTGCCAGGTTGTCACTTAATAGCAGGAGGTTAGCATTAGAGTAGTACCTGAATATTCCAGGTTTAGCTGGGGGTCCAGGTTTTATTTTTCTTCAAAGGAGTCCCTTTTGTGGTCTGACCTTGCCAGGAAAGACATTACAGTAGGGGGTGTGCAGCACTCTCCCACATTAGTGAGGACCAGATCCAGTATGGCTGCACACCTGGTTGGTGTATAGACTATCTGGTTCAGGGAGTGTGTGTTTACAAAATCCGTGAATTTCTGTGCTTGTACGTTTGGTGTCGTATAGGATTCCCAATTAACAGTGGGGTAATTAAAGGCACCCATGAATGTAGTATTGGTTAGATGGTTAGTGGTTTTAATAAGTTTAAATACATGGTATGGGTTTCCTGGGTCATAGAGGATGATATTAGATATTTGAATATGTAGCAGCTCAAGTGCATTGTCCTGTTTGACCAGCCTTGAAGTATATTTATTTTTTACGTAAATAGAGACACCTCCATCTTTAAGTCCCTGTGTGTATAATAGCTGGTCTAAGTTTGTGGAAGGCGTTATAACCCTGCACTATTGGTGTGTTCTCTGCAGCTTTAAACCATGTCTCAGTGACTGCACAGACATCAGCATTTTCTAGGGTGAAGAGAGCTTCTAGGGAGTGGAGTTTTTTTGTTTAGACTAGCATTGAGCAGTAATACCTTTAGATTTTCTTGGTTTTGATGTGCTGTGGTGGAAGTACTTTTAGTTTGGCATTGCCTATAAAAGGCACTATGGGTGAAGACAGTGTTTTAGCTAATATTAGAAAACTTAGAGGGGAGAGGTGCAGACTATCCCTGGCAAAGCAGTGTGTTCTGGGGAAATCCAACATGATAGCAGACAAATTGAGGAGGTCCATACTTTTACCTTGTAAGTGGTTTCTCAACAGGAAAGTGGCAGAAATGATTTTCTGCTATGGGGTTATGTCTTGCTGTGTTCTTTTTTCTTCTCCCCTAAACAACAAATGCAGCAGCTTCTTTGCCCTAATCCCTCCTCAGGGGAGTCATCAAAGGATGCTCTTCTTCATAAAGCAGGCCTCCCGGTCTGCTTTATGCTTACTCGCCAATGCCTCTGATTCCGAAATTACTGCAGAAAGCCACCAGGTTGAAGAGCAAAGTCATCCTCATTGCACCTTAATGACCTTGTCATATTTGGTTCCCCTTCCTGTGGCCTCATCCTCTTTGCTATCCTTGGATACTAGATCTGATTCCAAATCTCCTGTCACGTCTAACAGACATGGTTCATCCTGATATCTCAAACCTCAAGCTTAACAGCATGGTTTCTCCAATTCTGTTAATAGCCAGACAGCCAATGCTCACTTCATCTGTTTGTCATATACTTTTATCTTCCCATAAACCCTCAGCAAGTAAACTTTATACAAGGAAATGCAAAAGGTTTGATGTATTGTTGTCAGTTTTATCTTTATTCTCACTGATGGGGTTGGATCCAATCCCTCGGATCTGTCTTGGCCTTTACATAAGGTTGAGATCCTCAGGCAAGCTTGTGGGCATTTTTCCCTACCCATAATGCAACTGTTATATAACCTCAGATTTTGTTTGCTGTGCAGTGAAGAGGTTCCTGTTTAGCTGAGTATAGCTGATTGCGAATTGTTTAATTATTATTATTATTATTATTACTTGATAGTGTGAGGGTGATTGTGAGGTGGAGTTTAGGGAAGAGTTAAGACAGGCAATGGGGGGCAGTGAAGAGTTACCGAATAACTAGGTAACTACAGCAGAGCTGGTAAGGGAGACAGCTAGAAAAGTGCTTGGTGCGACGTCTGGACAGTGGAAGGAGGTCAAGGAGACCTGGTGGTGGAATGAGGAAGTACAGGAGAGTATACAGAGGAAGAGGCTGACAAAGAAGAAGTGGATTGTCGAAGAGATGAAGAAAGTAGACAGGAGTATAAGGAGATGAGGTGCATGGCAAAGAGAGGGGTGGTGAAGGCTAAGGATAAGGCATATGGAGAGTTGTATGAAAGGTCGGACACTAAAGAGGGAGAAAAGGACCTGTACCGATTGGCTAGACAGAGGGACCGAACTGGGAAAGATGTGCAACAGGTAAGGGTGATAAAGGATAGTGAGGGAAATGTACTCACAAGCGAGGAGAGTTTGTTGAGCAGACGGAAAGAGTACTTTGAGGGGCTGTTGAATAAAGAGAATGAGAGAGAGAGAAAGTTGGATGATGTGGGGATAGTGAATCAGGAAGTGAAACAGATTAGCAAGGAGGAAGTAAGGACAGCTATGAAGAGAATGAAGAATGGAAAGTCTGTTGGCCCAGATGACATACCACTGGAAGCATGGAGGTGCTTAGGAGAAATGGCAGTGGAGTTTTTAACCATATTGTTTAATGAAATCTTGGAAAGTGAGAGGATGCCTGAGGAGTGGAGAAAAAGTGTTTTGGTACCTATCATTAAGAATAAGGGTGATGTGCAGAGCTGTAGTAACTACAGAGGGATAAAATTGATTAGTCACAGCTTGAAGTTGTGGGAAAGAGTAGTGGAAGCAAGGTTAAGAAGGGACGTTATGATTAATGATCAGCAGTATGGTTTCATGCCAGGAAAGAGCACTACAGATGCGATGTTTGCTCTGAGACTGTTGATGGAGAAATGTAGAGAAGGTCAGAAGGTGTTGCATTGTGTCTTTGTGGACTTGGAGAAATCATATGACAGGGTGCCTAGAGAGGAGTTGCGGTATTGTATGAGAAAGTCGGGAGTGGCAGAGAAGTATGTAAGAGTGGTACAGGATATGTACGAGGGTAGTGTGACAGTGGTGAGGCCTGCAGTGGGAGTGACGAATGCGTTTTAAAGTGGAGGTGGAATTCCATCAAGGATCAGCCCTGAGCCCTTTCTTATTTGCTCTGGGGATGTACAAGTTGACAGACAAGATCAGACAGGAGGCCCTGTGGACTATGATGTTTGCAGATGGCATTGTGATCTGTAGTGAGAGTAGGGAACAGGTTGAGGAGACCCTAGAGAGGTGGATATATGCTCTAGAGAGGAGAGGAATGAAGGTCAGCAGGACTAAGACAGAATATGTGTGTGTGAATGAGAGGGAGGATAGAGGAATGGTGAGGATGCAGGGAGTAGAGTTGGCGAAGGTGGATGAGTTTAAGTACTTGGGATCAACAGTTCAGAGTAATGGTGAGTGTGGAAGAGAAGTGAAGAAGAGAGTACAGGCAGGGTGTAATGGGTGGAGAAGAGTGTCAGGAGTGATGTCTGACAGACTGGTACCAGTAAGAGTGAAAGGGAAGGTCTACAAGAGGGTAGTGAGACCAGCTATGCTATATGGGTTGGAGATGGTGGCACTGACAAAAAGGCAAGAGTCAGAGCTGGACGTGGCAGAGTTAAAGATGTTAAGATTTGCACTGGGTGTGATGAGGATGGACAGGATTAGGAATCAGTATATTAGAGGCTCAGCTCAGGTTGGACTTTTTGGAGACAAAGCCAGAAATGTGAGATTGCATTGGTTTGGACATGTGCTGAGGAGGGATGCTGGGTATATGGGAAAAGGATGCTAAGGATGTAGCTGCCAGGTAAGAGGAAAATAGAAAGGCCTAAGGTAAGGTTTATGGATGTGGTGAGAGAGGACATGCAGGTGGTTGGTATGACAGAGCAAGATGTAGAGGACAGAAAGAAATGGAAACAGATGATCCTCTGTGGCGACCCCTAATGGGAACAGCCGAAAGAGAAGTGCTTGTCTTCCCTTCCTCGTTTAACATAGAGGCCCATTTAAGTTAGAGGAGTATCGTTTTACGTAGAGGACAATTTTTCTCTGCCATTCCTTCTCCCCTCTAATTGTCCATTTTAGTAAAGAGGATGATTTTCTTCCCTTTTTTTTCTCCTCTAATAGCCTAAGTTAGAGGACGATTTTGTTCTGTGTACTATAAAGCAAAAAAAAAAAAAAAAACTGTCCTTTCTTCTGTTTATCCCTCAGTGTGTTTGTGTCTGTGTGCTTTAGGTTATTAGTATGCCTCAAAAACAGGAGGAGAAACTGCTGGGTTTCAAGAATTGTGAAAAATGTTGGAAGAAGATGCCCCTTAGAGATTATCTCTGTGTTTATTGCTTGGGGCATCGTCATCTCTAAGAAAATTGCTTCCATATGTCATGGGTTTAATCAGAGAGTGCTTATGGAGCATAAAAATAAATTGATTTTAAAGGGTTTATTAAAAACCCGTTTTTCAGAGGCTATTTCTTCAGAGTCCTCAAAATCTCTGGACAAGACTTCGAAGAGGGCATCTTCGGTTCCAAAAGATTCCTCAGAGTTGAGACCCAAAACTCCTCAACTCTCTGCTCCACCAGTATCCTTGGAGCAGATGGTCATTTCTAGATCCAAGACTACATCGGAACTGACAGAACCTTTGGCACTGACGACTTGTGCTCTGACATGAACTCCACATTGGAGCCGATCACCTTCACTTGAACCAGTGACTTCACTGCTCCCATCACCATTACTGACTATATCTAGATCCCAATCTCTTCCTACTTGGTCTACCAAGAGCTTTTCCAATGAAGATGTGGATAGGGTTGTGCAGAGGTTGCTGAAGACTCTAGCTTGACCAAACCTCTGTTGGATCCAAACCCAAAGTAATATGACCAGACCCAATCCACCTCCCTAGTAACTGTTGCTCATCCAGTCTGTCCTTCGTGTTTCAGTGTTGCAGTCATCACACTTGGGTTACCTGCCTGCAGGTAGCCCTCAGTCAACCCAAATACCAGAGACTTAGTATTTCTCTGTCGGATGCTGTCGCTCCAGGACTGTCGTCGGGTCATCAGGGGTATAAAAACAGGCAGCCAATGCCATTACATCAGTCTTTCTTGTCAAGGAGCCCGAAACAGAAGCAGTTCGCAAGTGTCGGTCAGCCGCTACCTGAATTTTCGTTTACGAATTTAATAATCCGGAAGTCTTCTAAAGATAAGTACCCCATTGGGCACGCTTCCCCCCTTTGAACCTGCTGCATCAGCAAAGTTAAAATTCCTCTCTTGGAAAATAGCTTGGCTTCTAGCCATCACTTCAGCTAGAAGAGTGACTGAGCTACAAGCACTGATGGCTGTGGAACCCTTCATTATTTTCCATGTTGACAGGGTTTCCCTCAGGACTAACCCTTCCTTTGTGCCTAAAGTGGTGTCCAGTGCAGCTCTCAATCAATTCATCCATTTGCCAACCTTCTTCCCTAATCGTTAAAATAAAGGGGAAAGGATCCTGCACTCCTTAGACGTGCACAAACAGCTCAGATTCTACCTTGAGAGGACTAAGCCCTTCAGAAAATCTGACCAGCTACTGGTCAGCTTTGCAACAGGGGCAGAGGGCAAGGCCATTTCAAAACAAACGTATTTCCAAATGGATAGCACACTGCATCCATTTCTGCTACAAGCACCATGGGAAACCAACCCCTTAGGGGATCAGAACACATTCCACTAGGGCAACATCTAACTCAACAGCATTTCTCAGGGGAGTCCCTACCAGGGACATCCTGGAGGCTGCTACTTGGAATTCTGTACACACCTTCACTAAGCATTACCACCTGCCTATCTTTTCCAAATCCAGGGCCGGATTTGCTATAGCAGTCTTGCAAGGCATACTAGCCAGCCCTAACTCTTATTGACTGCCTCCACCCTTCTTCAGCTTTGGGAATCCACCCAAGTGTGATGACTGCAACAGTGAAACACGAAGAACTTAGTATAGTTGTGTACACTTACCATAAATGTAGATGTTCAAGTGTATTCACTGTTGCAGTCCTGGTTTCCCTCCCTCCAGCCCCTGGTTCTCTCTCTCTCTCTTTCTTTCTCTTTCTCTCTCTCTTTCTTTCTCTTTCTCTCTCTCTCTCTCTCTCTCTCGCTCTGTCTCTGTCTCTGTCTCTCTCTCTCTCTCTGTCTCTGTCTCTCTGTCTCCCCCTCCCCTATCTATGGCTATTACTAACCCCTTCTGGGGTTTTGGTATTTACTTTTTACTGGTGGTGTTTTCCCCACCATGACCTAGCTCCCTATTCAGGGGGCTACTGACATTTGGGGCAAGAAAAACTTATGTAATGGCATAGGCTGCCTGTTTTTATACCCCTGACAACCTGACGTCAGTCCTGGAGCGACAGCATCCGACGCAGAAATACTAAGTCTCTGGTATTCAGGCCAACTGAGGGCTGTCTGCAGGCAGATAACCCAAGTGTGATGACTTCAACAGTGAATACACTTAAACATCTACATGTTAAGTTGTCAATCTCGCCTTCATTCTTGCTTGATGGGTTCGGAGCCGATCCTCGGCTCTGACTCGGCACTTGCTTTAGCTCGAGAACTCCTTTTACCAGCTCGAGGCAGCCCCATATCCCATGATGCAAGGCAGTAAGTACCCAGATCTCGTTTGCCGCTTGGGAGGTCTTCTTTTACCAGCTCCTGGTAAGTTGTTCACTTTGTGAGTTTTAAGCCCCTTTTACTAAAAACCTTGTATTGATAGTTTTAAACTTATATTATTCCCTTTCTGACAGAAATTCCTGTCTCCTTTATTTTTTGTTAGTGTATCTTAAAAACCCTTCCCATCCCCTGTTAGGGTGTGTGTATTGTTTTGTAGAATACCTTTTGGTATTTTATTAAGTTAATTTTGACTGGTGTGTGTGTGTTTTTCGGCACCATGTCAAAGGAGAGGGTTTCAGGTTTTAAGAAGTGTGACTCGTGCTGTCAGAAGATGTCTCTGACAGTCGGTCACACTTCTTGCCTGTATTGTCTGGGCCCTCTTCACCTGCAGGACTCCTGTGCTATTTGTCACTCCTTCAGCCAGAGAGTCCTGCAGGAGAGACATAACAAACTGGTTCTTAGGGGCCTTCTTAAGCCGGAGGGCTCTCCGGCTAAGTCGGCTCCATCAAAACCAGCAAGAGTTTCAAGGCCCAGGCTTCTGTTCCTAAGCCTGCGGCCTCGGCTCCGACTTCGTACTGAGTCGAGATTGGCTCCGGCTGGAGCCGATTCTGCTTTAGCGCTCGGCACCGATGGCTATCGGTGCGAACCTATTTTGACCACTTCGATGTCGGCTCCGATCGGCTCCGACACCCATGTGGCACAGGCATCGGTGTCGGCTCGATCGGCTCCGACACCGTTACTTTGGCTGTATCGGCTCGGCTGGAGCGATATCGAACTTCCTGTCGGCTCCGAGGTCGGCTCCGACAGGATCTATAATATCGGCTCGGCGGCTCATTCCAGGAAGAGGTCGAGGTCTCCTTCCTTGGAGCCGATACTGTCGGCTCGGCCGCCTCTTCTATCGAGCGGAGCCATCGGGCCGATCTTCAAGGTCATCCAGGTTGTCAGATCATGACCTAGAGAGTGGTCAGTAGATTACTCAAGTCACAGGTACTGGCCCAAATGTTACACAGTCCGTCTCAACAGGCGACTGTTGGTCCACACCCAGTTACAGTTCCTCCTTCAACTCTACCCCAGAGCTTGGAGTTGGAGTCTTGGAATGGTTACTGCTACGGCTGGAGGACGGATACCCCTTCTGTTCCTTCAGCCTCTACTCTTATCTCCTCTTCCGTAGAGGGATTTGGTGGTCGGGCTTCCATGGTCTCCTCCGAGGGGTGAGTGGCATCGGACCCTTGTCTGAGCCGCTCTCCCCTTGGAGCCTCGGCCTGGTTAGCTCGGCTCCTACATCTGCCTCGGAGACTTCCCTTGCGGTGGTCCCTGGAGTTCCTAGCTCTTGGAGCGGGTTCTCTCGGAACTGCCTGGGAGGGAGCATTCGGTGATGAAGAGTGTACTGGCCACTGGTGTCAGTCAGCAGTCTGTTCCCGTAGCTCCTCCCTCTATTGTACCTGTTGACATCTCTGCCACTTCTCTTGCTACAGGACCCAGAGATCCTCCGCCTCAGGTTTCCCCATTGGGAATTTCCCCTCTTCCGAGGATTCTCCTGATGTTTCGGGAGATCCTCCTAGGAAGAGGACTTGTAAGAGGAAGCATGTAGACTCCCCGAGTCTGTCACTTGGATACTGACTTTGATGAGTCAGAGGGATCCCTAGATCCCCTCTGAGGATGTCTCCTTCTCAGACATCCTAGAACTTCTAAACAGAGGGAAACTGGCCCACCAACAATCCCTCTGAGGATGAGTCAGTATACCTAGAGGCGTTTGGATCTCGGCCCTCCACCTCCTGGGTGTCTCCGCCTTCGACCCCTTATGCAGGTTATTGCACGAAAGTGGGCAGCTCCTGACTCTGTAGAGCCAGTCCCTAGGAGGCCTTCAAAATTTATCACTGCCCCGAGTGACAAACAATTCCTTACCAAGGGTGTCCCCGCTGATGCCATGGTGGTGGCTGCGGCCAAAAAGGAACTTGCAGATCCTTCCGTGCCCGTCCATCCTCCTAATAAGGACTCTAGGACCATGGACAGGTACGGCAAGCGGATGTTTTCCTCAGCGACCTTTGCTATGCGTTCGCTGAATTATCTTTGTCACTTCACCAGACTCCAGAGAGATATCCTGAAGGAGCTGGGAGAAGTAGTTCAGGATCCTACAGCTGCAGGGGCTCAAGAAAAGATTGCTTCACAGTTAGGAACCCTCAATTCCATTGCTAACTCCTCCATGCGGCTAATATCTTATGCTGCGGATGGAGCGAGTAGAGCCGCAGGCACAGGTGTGGCTCTTAGGCGCCAAGCCTGGATGCGGCTATGTGATTTCTTGGATCCCTTTAAGGCGTCCTTCACAAATTCTCCCTTTGATGGGTCAGCTTTGTTTGGCCCTCAGGTGAAGGAAACCTTGACCAGGTGTGAGCAGGACGGCAAGACTCTTTCTGCTGTTGGAGTCCGTTTTCCACCCCTTCTAGGCCTTATCCCAAAGGACAGAAGGGTGGGAAGATGTGTTCCGTAAATCCCAAGGAGTCACGGATTCACGTGGTCAGTTTACCCCTAGAGGCAGAGGGTAACAACAACAGACGCCGCTCTAGAGGCAGAGGGGGTCCGAAGAACCAGGGAAACAGGGAGCCTCTCTCTGATAAGCCCTTTCAGCATCCCTGAGGTGTTGCCCGGCTGTCCCTCCTTGGAGGCAGTCGGGGGAAGATTATCACTGTACCCAGAAGCCTGGCATTCCCTCACTCAAGACAGATGGGTACAGTCGATCATATCAAAGGGTTACATAATTCCTTTCGAGGAAAGTCCCTTCCCCTCAGGTTCCCTTCCAGATGTACCACCCGGTCTAAGGGAAATTGCAGAGTTAGAAATCGCAAAACTACTGCAAAAAAGAGCCATTCAGCCAGATGTTCTTCGTCTTCCATTGCTGCAGTCCTGACTATTGGGTATAGTCCGCGTCCCGTCGGCCCGAATACCAGAGTATAAGGCTGACGTCGGTCAGGGCGCATTAGACTGGCGTCAGTACGTCAGGGTACTAATGCGCATGACCGACGTCATATCCTCAGTCTTTTTTGCCGCATGGTCCGATGCAGAAGCAGTTTTGCGAGTGCAGGTTGGCGTACTGAAATATTTCCGAAACCGGAGTTTCAGACCGAAACAGAGTTGGCTAAGTACCCGTTGGGAACATTTTAGTTTTTCTTGCCTCAGTATTTTACCGGATGTCAGAAAAAGTGAATAACTGTATTTCTTGTGGGAAACAGATACCTCATAGGGATTATCATACCTTGTGTATACCTTGTTTAGGGCCTGGGCACGGCGTTGTTGGTTGCCGCTCTTGTGCTAGGTTTAACAAACGCACTATTAAGAGGAGGTTAGACTGTGCCAGGCTAGTGTTTGGGAAGCGTTGCAATTATAAAATGCCGTCGGATGCTCCGGCCCGCTTCCTCAAGAAGCGCAAGGATAAAACAGTGAAGCCTAGGGTTGAGGAACCGCAGTCCCGGACGTCGGTTCTTTAGAAAACTCAGTGGAGCCGGAGGTTTTGCCAGGAGTTTCTATGGAGTCCCAGGCAGAAACTATACTCTTGCAGGATGTGCCTTCTCAGGAGGTAGGCCAGGCTGAGGGGCTTCTCAGGTGACTGTTCTTCCTCTCTTCCCAAGGTAGTTAGGGCCTCTCCTTCTGTTGCCAAAACTTCTTTGAGAGGTAGGCCTACTTCAGCTTCAGTGGTGGCTTCTCCTAGCGTTTCAGGTTCTGTACCTAGAAACATATGCTTAAAATGGCAGAAGATTTGATTACTATGATTAGGGTTCTATGCCCCGCCTGATAAGAGGCCTAGGGTGGAACCGAGTTTGATAGTTTTGAACAGTGTTCAGAGGCTTCAGAATCTTCTGTGGAAGATTTGCAGGAGTATCCTACCTATTCTGATTCTGATGTGGATGATTCCACTCCTACAGCGTCTCCACCTGAGGATTTCTCATTTTCAGAGACTTTGCATTCCATGAGGGAGCACTTTAAATGGGAAGGCCAGGATTATTCTGACTCCAGGAAAAGGCTTAGGGAGTTCTTGTTTTTACCCCAGCATAGGCCTTTAGCTATTCCTCCTGTGTTGAATGTGGTGGAAGATGTTTTGCAGAGGCTTCCCTGAACCCTGACTCTTTGCCTCCTGCTCCTGTTAAGCCTGATAGGTATTATAGGGTGCCCGAAGCTCATAAATATTTGTTTAAGAGTCCTAGGGCGGACCCAGAAACTATTTCTCAAGGGCCTAAAGGTGTAAAGGCTTCTGTGGTTAAAAATCCTGTCCCCACTGATAAAGAGGCAAGGGCTTTGGATAGGTGGGGAAAGAAAGTGTATACTTCTTCCACTCTAGCCATGAGAGCTTTGAATTGTCAGTTTCACATGTTAAAATATCAGAATTATCTCCTTTCACAATTGAAATCTAAGGTGGATGCTTTGGCGGAAGGTATTGAGTGTAAAGAGTTGCTGGATTTGGTTCATGTGTCTGAACAAGTGGGTAAGCATTCTTTGCAATGTGGTTTTGATGCTGTACAGGCCTCCTCGAGGGTGGCTGCTACCAGTTCTGTTCTTCGCAGGCATGCCTGGTTGAAGGATCAGAATTTAGCTGAGCATGTTAAGACAAGGATTTTGGATGCTCCTTTACAGTCTGATGTGTTGTTTGGTTCGCCTGTGGAAGCTGTTTTAAAGAAAATGGAGGACAAAGCTAAGTCTATGCAAACTGTTAAGGATTTTTTGCAGGTGCAGCCACCGAAGTTTAGTAGAAATTGGCCTGCTAAGGGGTGGACATATCCTGCTTATGATTCTCAGTCTAGGGGTAGGTCTAGACGTGGTAGGGGCAGGGCTCAAGGTTCTTTTAGGCCTAGAACAGGGAGTTCACCTGCTCAGACTTCTGGTGAGGGCAGGGTCAGTCCTTTCGTAAACAGACCCAATGACCTGTTGTTTCAGCTGCCAGCAGATTCACGTCTGGCAGCTCCTTTGGGAGGAAGACTGTCTCTTTTCAAAGAAAATTGGGATTTAATTACTCAAGACAAATGGGTGTTGGATATCATTCACCACGGTTACAGATTTTATTTCCATACAATGCCCCCTTTCAAAGGCATGCCAGGCGTTCCTCCTCTACAAAGAAAAGAGGCTCACAAGCAAGTTTACAGTTACTTCACATAGGGGCCATTCAGCCAGTCCCTGTGTCAGAGAGGGCCTAGGATTTTATTCTCGCCTGTTCCTTGTACCAAAGAAGGGGAACACGTGGAGACCAATTTTGGATTTATCTCTCCTCAACACGTTTTGGACATTCCCAAGTTCAAGATGTTGACGTTACAACAGCTTTACCTCTGCTGGGCAAAGATCACTGGATGGTAACTTTAGATCTCAAGGAAGCTTACCTTCATGTGCCTATAAGGCTAAGTTGCAGAAAGTATCTGCGGTTTCGAGCTGGAAATTCTCATTATCAGTTCTCTGCATTGCCCTTTGGCTTATCTACTGCGCCCAGAGTATTCACAAAGGTTCTGGCTCCAGTGATAGCTTACTTCAGGCTTCAAGGAATTCAAATCTATCCTTACTTGGACGACTGCCTGATTCTGGCTCAAGAAAAGGAAGACCTTCTACAGCATCTCGAATATGTTATAGCAGTGCTAAGATGCCTAGGGTATTCTGTGAGCGAAATAAAGTCCAGTCTAGTACCCTCTCAAGACATGTGCTTTCTGGGCGTGAGACTGAATACAGCAGCCCAGATGGCCTTTTAACCCCGGACAAACAAAAGAGTCTGTCACTTTACTTCCATCAACTATCTCATCAGTCCGTGCTGACTGCAAGGACAGTCCTTCAAGCATTAGGGTTCATGGCATCTTGTATTCTGGTGCTTCCCAATGCCAAACTGCATATGAGGAAGCTACAATGGTATCTCAAAATGTATGGACACAGCACTGCCAGGATTTGGACACTGTCATTCAAATAATACCTTGCCTTCAAAAAGAATTTTTGTGGTGGGCTCAGGAATGTCACCTAAACAAGGGACTCTCTGTGACCCGGCCAGAGGCAAGTCAGGTTTTAACGACAGATGCCTCGGACATTGCTTGGGAGCTCATCTAAATGGAAAGTGGATACAAGACAAGTGGCCTGCCAGACTACAGCATCTACATATCAACATGAAGGAGATGTTAGCAGTCCAGTTTGCGTTAATGGCTTTCAAGGAGTTACTTCTTCCAGGGCAGGTGTTGATTCTAACAGACAACACAACTGTCATGTGGTACATCAACAAGCAAGGGGAACACATTCTTATCCTCTATGCAGGCAAGCAATGATTTTATGGGAGACTGCTCAGCTTGCAACTAACTCTTCAGGCAAGGTTTCTGCCAGGAGCACAGAACTCCTTAGCAGATGTGTTAAGCAGACAAATCATGGATCCCCACGAGTGGAAACTGGATCTTCATGTATTTCAGAAACTGACAGTGTCATGGGGAACTCCAGACATAGATCTGTTCGCTTCTCCACTAAACCACCAGCTGCCAAAGTATTGCACAAAGGGGTTTCATCACACAGCTTGGAAAGTGGATGCTCTGTCTTTCAGTTGGGAAAACCTTCATGTGTATGCCTTTCCACCTCTACCTCTTCTTCCAAAGGTACTATTAAAGGTCAGACAAGACAGGCCAAGGATGATTTTGATAGCTCCAGATTGGCCTCGGCAACACTGGTACCCACTACTACGGAGTCTGGTAAAGGAGCCTCCATGGCCTTTACCTCTGATTCCTCATCTTTTATCTCAGAAGGACGGTCATCTGCTCAATGTCAAGCTTCATTCTCTTCATCTAACAGCCTGGCATATTCTGTGTTGAAACACAGCAGGTCTCAACTTCCTCAACAAGTTTTAAATGTGATTATGGAAGCTAGAAGACCTAGTACAAGGAGAGTGTACATGAAAAATGGAAGAGATTTTTATTTTGGAGTACAGCAAAGAATTTGGAGATTTCAGAGCCTAATTTGAGTGTGGCTCTTCAATATCTTACTGAATTGTTGGATAAAGGTTTGTCCTTCTCTTCCATAAAGATTCATGCTGCAGCAATTTCAGCTCACTATGATTGTGACCCACCTTTGTTTTCGCATCCTTTGTTCAAGCAGTTTCTTAGAGGGGCAAAGAATATAAGACCCCCACGTAGAGCTCCTACTCCTGCTTGGGATCTCAATTTTGTGTTGGAAAAACTTACTCTACAACCTTTTGAGCCTGCAGCTACTGCTGAATTGAAATATTTGTCATGGAAGACTGCTTTTCTGTTGGCTATTACTTCTGCAAGAAGGGTGTCTGAGTTGCAGGCCCTTATGGCAGTAGAGCCCTTTTTGATTTTCCATAAGGATAGGGTATCATTACGTACTAATCCTTCTTTTATGCCTAAGGTGGTTTCTAGTGTGGCTTTAAACCAAACTATTCATTTGCCTCGTTTTGCAGATCCTCAAAATAAAGGGGAAAAGATTTTGCACACTTTAGATGTACACAGGCAATTGCGTTATTATTTAAGCAGGACTAAGGATTTTAGGCAGTCTCAGCAGTTGTTTGTTTCTTTTGCTTTGAGTTCCCAGGGCAAGCCTGTGTCAAAACAAACTATTTCTAGGTGGATTGGCTTTTGCATTGCATTTTGTTATTCCCATCATGGCAAGGAGATTCCAGCTGGGATTAGGCCTCATTCCACTAGGGCTACTGCCACTTCAACAACATTTCTAAGGGGGGTGGCAACTAAGGATATTCTGGAAGCAGCTACTTGGAGTTCAGTACATACTTTCTCTAGGCATTATCACCTTCCTATCTACTCTAAGTCTAGGGCTGGTTTTGCCACAGCTGTTTTACAAGGCATATTGTCAGTCAGCTCCTACTACTTTATAATTTGCCAGCCTCCCTTACCTCTGCTTTGGGATTCTACCCAATAGTCAGGACTGCAGGAAAGGTAGGCGAAGGACATCGGACAGTTTTGTACCTACCATAAATGTAGATGTTCGAGGATTCCATTGCTGCAGTCCAATTTACCCTCCTCCTTCCCTCTGTATTTAGGGGTGGTTGTGTAGGTGAGTTTACATGCTTATATTTTTGTATATATGGTTGTATATATTATACATGTTTTTGGTGCAGGTTGTTTTGGGACTTGTCTTTTTAGGGTCTTCTGACATCTGGGGCAAGAAAAGACTGAGGATATGACGTCGGTCATGCGCATTAGTACCCTGACGTACTGACGTCAGTCTAATGCGCCCTGACCGACGTCAGCCTTATACTCTGGTATTCGGGCCGGCTGGGGCGCGGACTATACCCAATAGTCAGGACTGCAGCAATGGAATCCTCGAACATCTACATTTATGGTAGGTACAAAACTGTACTTTATAATAGACCATTCAGAGCCCGGAATCTACTCAAGATTCTTTTTGGTCCCCAAAAAGACGGGAGACTGGAGACCAATATTGGATCTCAGCAGACTCAACAAGTCTGTCAGGAAGACAAGATTCCGAATGGTCACTCTTCAGTCAATTCTGCCCTTCTTACAGAAGGACAACTGGATGTGCTCAATAGATCTTCAGGATGCGTACTATCACATCAAAATTCACAGACGCTCCAGGAGATTTCTCCGCGCTTCGGCTGGGGTCCAGTCACTTCCAGTTCAGAGCCCTGCCCTTTAGTCTCACTACAGCCCCAGAGTGTTCACCAAATGCATGGCAGTGGTCACGGCTCACCTGAGGCGTCAAAGGATTCCAGGTGTTTCCGTATCTCGACGACTGGCTCCTGTCAGCCACCACCAGGCATCAGCTTATACAAGCCAGGGATTACACAATAGACCTTTGTTCTCATTTAGGCATCTCAATCAACTTCGAAAAGTCATCCTTATCGCCCTGCCAGTCTATTACCTTCATAGGCGCAAACTTAAACACTGTTCAGATGTCAGCTACCCTTACAGAACAAAGAGTTTCAGACATTCAGACTCATGTCAGGATCATTCTGGCCAGCAAGAAAGTACAGGCCAGAATGGTTCTAAAGGTATTAGGTCTCATGGCTGCGGCCATTACTCTTCTTCCCCTGGCTCGATTCTACATGCGCCTCCTTCAGTGGATGCTGTTCACACAGTGGTCATACCAGCAACTCCCAATGTGTCACCAGATTCTGGTGACACAGACATGCAAACAACATCTTGCTTGGTGGATCACATCGTCTCAGGTTCACCAAGGCAGGTGCTTTGTACCCCGTCCCGATAGCCACTGTCACCACGGATGCCTCCCTGATCGGGTGGGGGTCATTATCAGGGCAGGATGGTTCATGGGGCGTGGCAACCGTTCGAGTACCATCTGCACATAAATGTCCTGGAGATGAGAGCAGTGCTTTTAACGTTGCAAGCCCTCAACGACTTTCTTCCCATAGGGACAATTGCAGTCCACACAGACAACATGTCTGTAGTTTGGTATATCAACAAACAGGGCGGAACCAAGTCCTACCCCTTGTGTCGAGAAGCGCTCAGACTTTGGCAATGGGCGATCTCCTCTCATCGGTTTCTGGTAGCAACGCATATCCCTGGGAAAACCAACATTATAGCGGACAGATTGAGCAGAGCTATCCTCATGCCTCACGAGTGGTCTCTCAAGCAATCTATAGCGGAAGAGATTTTTCTGGAATGGAATTAGGTCCATGTTGCGATCTTTTTGCTACTCCCCTAAACAGCAAATGTCCAGACTTCTTCAGCCTCTTCCCTCTATCAGGCCATCCCCCCAGAGACGCTCTGACCCAGGATTGGCCCCAGGGACTTCTTTATGCCTTCCTCCATTTCCTCTGATCCTCAGGTGATCCAGAAAGCTACCGTTTGAGAGCCAAATTGATTCTCATTGCCCTTACTGGCCTTGACAAGTTTGGTTCCGTTCCTCCATCATCACCTTTTGGTGCAGCCGTGGCATCTGGACCCAGTGCCAGATCTACTGATTCACCAATCCGTTCAGCTGCACCGGTCAATCCCTTCTCTCAACCTCACAGCATGGTTGCTCCACTTCCTTCCTTAGCCAGGCTTCCTTTGATCTCTAACCCAGTTAGAGACATCATTGTAACTTCACTAAAATCCTCTACCAGGAGGATTTACACAAGCAAATGGAAGCGTTTCTCTTATTGGGCTAAGGCCCAAAATATTGATCCTTTTACTGCCCCTGTTCAGGCAGTTCTGGACTTCTTAGCAGAGATTTTCATGCAGGCTCCTCCTCTTCCACAGTCAGAGTTCAATTGGCTGCTATTTCTAATTTTCATGTCGGGATAGCAGATCATAATATTATGTCCCATAGGCTCTGCAGGGCCTTCTTGAAAGGAATTTTCCTACTAAAGCCTCCAATCAGGAATCCTCCTCCTCAGTGGGATCTAAATTTAGTGCTGACATCCTTGATTCTTCCCCTTGAGCCAGCTGTTTCTTGTTCCCTGAAATATCTTTCTTGGAAAACTTTATTCCTAGTGGCTATTACATCTGCCAGGAGGGTGTCTGAACTTCATGCTCTTTCGGTTCGACCCTATTTGATTTTTCACAAAGACAGAGTATCTTTGAGAACCAATCCATCCTTTTTACCTAAGGTCGCTTCAAAGAACAATCTGAATCAATCCATTGATCTCCTTGTATTTTTTCCTAACTATTCAGATAGAGCCGAACAAAAACTACATTATCTTGGCGTCCACCGTCAGCTTAGATATTATTTGGACAGAACAAAAAATTTAGAAAATCTGATCAACTTTTTGTTTCCTATGTGGATAATAAAAAGGCCTACCTGTTTCTAAAGTGACTTTGTCCAGATGGCTTTCTTCAGTCATCACTGAAATTTATACGATCAGGGGAAAACAGCTGTGCTCAAAACCTAAAGCACATTCAACTAGGAGTTTAGCTACTTCTACAGCTTTCAAGCTAGACTGCCTTTGGACACTATTTGTGCAGCGGCCACTTGGGCCACTCCTCACACTTTTGTTTCCCATTACAAATTGGACTTGGCCTCCAGGGACAGAGCCAGTTTTGGCTCTACAGTCCTCAAGAGTTTGTTCCATTGAGCCACCCAGGATAGAGGTGCTAGGGCCGCGGTCCCATCAGGCAAGAATGAAGGCGAGATTGACAACTTAACATTAAAGTTATGTACCTACCATAACGTTCCATGTTAGTTGTCTTCTCTCCTTCTTTCTTGGCCTCCCTCCTTCCCCCTGGCCTGGACAGACCTTGTATAAGAAACTATTATGCTAAAGACCATTCAGACCTGGTCCTTTTTCCATCTGTAAGTTTCCTCTTCCTTTGGGAAGTATTTTATGCTTGGTGTTATTGCCCTTTGTCAACAAACGAGATCTGGGTACTTACTGCCTTGCATCATGGGATATGGGGCTGCCTCGAGCTGGTAAAAGGAGTTCTCGAGCTAAAGCAAGTGCCGAGTCGGAGCCGAGGATCGGCTCCGAACCCATCAAGCAAGAAAGAAGGCGAGAGAAGACAACTAACATGGAACGTTATGGTAGGTACATAACTTCTTAATTTATGGTAAGTGTACACAACTGTACTGTCCCCATATTGTGTCTGAGTTGGCTCCAGTACCATCGGTTTACTTGGAACACACTTTCGCCCTGAGCATTTCCCTCCATTTAGAGCAGGATACTTCTATGAGCCGACACTCCAGTCAGATCCTCCGAGCCAGTTCAGATCTCTCTCGATCAGATCCTGCCTCTCAGGGCTTCGGCTCCAGTGAGTTCTACTCCTACCTCTGCTTCAGAGCTTCTATCGCCGGTTCCGGGGGTGCCTTCGGCTCCAACAACTTTTTTGTCAGATCCATGGGAGTCCTTGAAGCAGAGACAGTCTGCCTTCGAGATTATGAGGAGGGTTTTGACTCCTGCCAGGTCTA